>NW_028163552.1:55000-68780 GCF_964263955.1 Coregonus lavaretus
TTTTACTAGTGTTTAAGAGCAGTTGAAGGCTACTGAAGGATTGTTGTATGGCATTGAAGCTCGTTTGGAGGTTTGTTAACACAGTGTCCAATGAAGGGCCAGATGTATACAAAATGGTGTCGTCTGCGTAGAGGTGGATCTGAGAGTCACCAGCAGCAAGAGCGACATCATTGATATACACGGAGAAAAGTGTCGGCCCAAGAATTGAACCCTGTGGCACCCCCATAGAGACTGCCATAGGTCCAGACAACAGGCCCTCCGATTTGACACACTGAACTCTATCTGAGAAGTAGTTGGTGAACCAGGCGAGGCAGTCATTTGAGAAACCAAGGCTATTTAGTCTGCCAATAAGAATGCGGTGGTTGACAGAGTCGAAAGCCTTGGCCAGGTCGATGAAGACGGCTGCACAGTACTGTCTATTATCAATCGTGGTTATAATATCGTTTAGGACCTTGAGCGTGGCTGAAGTGCACCCGTGACCAGCTCGGAAACCGGATTGCATAGCGGAGAAGGTACGGTGGTATTCGAAATGGTCGATGATCTGTTTGTTAACTTGGCTTTCGAATACTTTCGAAAGGCAGGGCAGGATGGATATAGGTCTGTAGCAGTTTGGATCTAGAGTGTCACCCCCTTTGAAGAGGGGGATGACCGCGGCAGCTTTCCAATCTCTGGGGATCTCAGACGTTATGAAAGAGAGGTTGAACAGACTAGTAATAGGGGTTGCGACAATTTCGGCGGCTAGTTTTAGAAAGAAAGGGTCCAGATTGTCTAGCCCAGCTGATTTGTAGGGGTCCAGATTTTGCAGCGCTTTCAAAACATCAGCTGTCTCAATTTGTGTGAAGGAGAAGCGGGGGGGGCATGGGCAAGTTGCAGCAGAGGGTGCAGAGTTGGTGGCCGGGTTAGTGGTAGCCAGATGGAAAGCATGGCCAGCTGTAGCAAAATGCTTGTTGAAATTCTCGATTATTGTAGATTTATCGGTGGTGATAGTGTTTCCTAGCCTCAGTGCAGTGGGCAGCTGGGAGGAAGTGCTCTTATTCTTATTCTCTTAATGATGCGAGTATTGTACAATGGCAGTATTATTTGATATCAAATTACTTATACAAGTGTTGTTGCATTCACGTGTTACTTATTTGATTATCTATGGTAGAATAATAGGACTTAGAGCACAAGCCAGCTGCAGATGATGAGTCATAATGAAGCCTAAAGATGTACTATATTTCATGACCTCACAGGCTCATTGTTTGGTCAACTGTAATAATACATAATAATAACTGTACACTGTTCATGTGCAGACGGTAAAGAGATGAGTCACTATGGAGCCAGTTGATTTCACATTTTGACATATTTCTTAACCTCACGGGGGGGGGGGGGTGGGGGGGGGGGGGGTGAACTATATTGTTGAAAAAAAGGGGGAATTGAAGCTTAGTGTTTTTTTTACAGTGGGGAAAAAAAGTATTTAGTCAGCCACCAATTGTGCAAGTTCTCCCACTTAAAAAAATGAGAGAGGCCTGTGATTTTCATCATAGGTACACGTCAACTATGACAGACAAAATGAGGAAAAAAAATCCATAAAATCACATTGTAGGATTTTTAATGAATTTATTTGCAAATTATGGTGGAAAATAAGTATTTGGTCAATAACAAAAGTTTCTCAATACTTTGTTATATACCCTTTGTTGGCAATGACACAGGTCAAACATTTTCTGTAAGTCTTCACAAGGTTTTCACACACTGTTGCTGGTATTTTGGCCCATTCCTCGATGCAGATCTCCTCTAGAGCAGTGATGTTTTGGGGCTGTCACTGGGCAACACGGACTTTCAACTCCCTCCAAAGATTTTCTATGGGGTTGAGATCTGGAGACTGGCTAGGCCACTCCAGGACCTTGAAATGCTTCTTACGAAGCCACTCCTTCATTGCCCGGGCGGTGTGTTTGGGATCATTGTCATGCTGAAAGACCCAGCCACGTTTCATCTTCAATGCCCTTGCTGATGGAAGGAGGTTTTCACTCAAAATCTCACGATACATGGCCCCATTCATTCTTTCCTTTACACGGATCAGTCGTCCTGGTCCCTTTGCAGAAAAACAGCCCCAAAGCATGATGTTTCCACCCCCATGCTTCACAGTAGGTATGGTGTTCTTTGGATGCAACTCAGCATTCTTTGTCCTCCAAACACGACGAGTTGAGTTTTTACCAAAAAGTTATATTTTGGTTTCATCTGACCATATGACATTCTCCCAATCCTCTCCTGGATCATCCAAATGCACTCTAGCAAACTTCAGACGGGCCTGGACATGTACTGGCTTAAGCAGGGGGACACGTCTTGCACTGCAGGATTTGAGTCCCTGGCGGCGTAGTGTGTTACTGATGGTAGGCTTTGTTACTTTGGTCCCAGCTCTCTGCAGGTCATTCACTAGGTCCCCCCGTGTGGTTCTGGGATTTTTGCTCACCGTTCTTGTGATCATTTTGACCCCACAGGGTGAGATCTTGCGTGGAGCCCCAGATCGAGGGAGATTGTCAGTGGTCTTGTATGTCTTCCATTTCCTAATAATTGCTCCCACAGTTGATTTCTTCAAACCAAGCTGCTTACCTATTGCAGATTCAGTCTTCCCAGCCTGGTGCAGGTCTACAATTTTGTTTCTGGTGTCCTTTGACAGCTCTTTGGTCTTGGCCATAGTGGAGTTTGGAGGGTGACTGTTTGAGGTTGTGGACAGGTGTCTTTTATACTGATAACAAGTTCAAACAGGTGCCATTAATACAGGTAACGAGTGGAGGACAGAGGAGCCTCTTAAAGAAGAAGTTACAGGTCTGTGAGAGCCAGAAATCTTGCTTGTTTGTAGGTGACCAAATACTTATTTTCCACCATAATTTGCAAATAAATTCATTAAAAATCCTACAATGTGATTTTCTGGAAAAAAAAATCTCAATTTGTCTGTCATAGTTGACGTGTACCTATGATGAAAATTACAGGCTTCTCTCATCTTTTTAAGTGGGAGAACTTGCACAATTGGTGGCTGACTAAATACTTTTTTCCCCCACTGTATATATATTCTTTAACAGGTCAGAACATAGTGTTTCACACATGCTTGATGCAGAGTGACTGTTGGCTTCTAGCATCCTTTCATTTCTGTATTTTGCACGAGGATGGTTGAGAACAGTATCTCCCTTCATCTGATGGGAACTAGATCAGGGATGGGTAACTTTGATGGGGGCGGGGCCACCAAAACTCTGAGCTCATGAGTGGTCTGGTACCCAAATCTATACCCTCATCTATACCCTCATCTATACCCTCATCCATACCCTCATATATACCCTCATCCATACCCTCATCTATACCCTCATCCATACCCTCATCCATACCCTCATCTATACCCTCATCTATACCCTCATCTATACCCAAATCTATACCTTCATCTATACCCTCATTCTTACCCTTATCCATACCCTCATCAATACCCTCATCTATACCCTCATCCATACTCTCATCTATACCCTCATCTATACCCTCATCTGTACCCTCATCAATACCCTCATCCATACCCTCATCTATACCCTCATCTATACCCTCATCCATACCCTCATCCATACCCTCATCTATACCCTCATCTATACCCTCATCTATACCCTCATCCATACCCTCATCTATACCCAAATATATACCTTCATCTATACCCTCATTCATACCCTCATCCATACCCTCATCTATACCCTCATCTATACCCTCATCCATACCCTCATCCATACCCTCATCTATACCCTCATCTATACCATCATCTATACCCTCATCTATACCCTCATCCATACCCTCATCTATACCCAAATATATACCTTCATCTATACCCTCATTCATACCCTCATCCATACCCTCATCTATACCCTCATCCATACTCTCATCTATACCCTCATCTGTACCCTCATCAATACCCTCATCCATACCCTCATCTATACCCTCATTCATACCCTCATCTATACCCTCATCCATACCCTCATCTATACCCTCATCTATACCCAAATATATACCTTCATCTATACCCTCATCCATACCCTCATCTATACCCTCATCCATACTCTCATCTATACCCTCATCTGTACCCTCATCAATACCCTCATCCATACCCTCATCTATACCCTCATCCATACCCTCATCTGTACCCTCATCTATACCCTCATCCATACTCTCATCTATACCCTCATCTGTACCCTCATCTATACCCTCAATTTCCTGCAATTCTACACATTTTGCCATGGGGCGTAGGGAAATGTTTGCAGTTTTGAATATGATATCTGAGTGAGAGTAACTAACAAATTCAATGGGTGCCCCCTGGTCAGTAATTAGACCATGCTTACTACAAGTTTAGATAGCTGGCTAGACCAACTACCCAATCTAACAAATGTTAGCTGACATGGGCTAACTGAGTCACTGTCAGTGACAATTGTTTGATTTTAGATACACCTTCATTCTCCTCCATACTCAGGACAGTGTCACATGGGAACCCATGGTGTGATGGAGGAATGCTCATCCTCCATAACAACAAACACATCTCAGCACATCTGATCACATTTCCCTTTGTGCTGCTGTGCTGTGGGGCTCTCTCTACCCTCTCCCTGTCTCCTGAGCCTGTAACTACAGTACAACAGCTCTCTCTACCCCATCCCTTTCTCCTGAGCCTGTAACTACAGTACATCATCTCTCTCTACCCCCTCCCTGTCTCCTGAGCCTGTAACTACAGCTCTCTCTACCCCCTCCCTGTCTCCTGAGCCTGTAACTACAGCTCTCTCTACCCCCTCCCTGTCTCCTGAGCCTGTAACTACAGGTCTCTCTACCCCCTCCCTGTCTCCTGAGCCTGTAACTACAGGTCTCTCTACCCCCTCCCTGTCTCCTGAGCCTGTAACTACAGCTCTCTCTATCCCCTCCCTGTCTCCTGAGCCTGTAACTACAGGTCTCTCTACCCCCTCCCTGTCTCCTGAGCCTGTAACTACAGCTCTCTCTACCCCCTCCCTGTCTCCTGAGCCTGTAACTACAGCTCTCTCTACCCCCTCCCTGTCTCCTGAGCCTGTAACTACAGTACATCATCTCTCTCTACCCCCTCCCTGTCTCCTGAGCCTGTAACTACAGCTCTCTCTACCCCCTCCCTGTCTCCTGAGCCTGTAACTACAGTACATCATCTCTCTCTACCCCCTCCCTGTCTCCTGAGCCTGTAACTACAGGTCTCTCTACCCCCTCCCTGTCTCCTGAGCCTGTAACTACAGCTCTCTCTACCCCCTCCCTGTCTCCTGAGCCTGTAACTACAGTACAACATCTCTCTCTACGCCCTCCCTGTCTCCTGAGCCTGTAACTACAGTACAACATCTCTCTCTACCCCATCCCTGTCTCCTGAGCCTGTAACTACAGCTCTCTCTACCCCCTCCCTACAGTTATAGATCTTAACCAGGGTACAGTCATAGATCCTAACCAGGGTCTGGTAAAGTCATAGAGACACAGTCATATGGAATTTCCCCCTAGACATAGTGGTTGAGGTAGGATGATGTCATGTTAAAAAATGAGGTCGGTGTCCAACCATGATGACCTGAAGCATTCAGAGGGTTGAGTTGTTGTCTACGTCCCAAACAGCACCCTATTCCCTATAGTATAATACTTTTCACCAGGCAGCTGCTGTCTGCCTCTCCTCTCCCACTACCACAGCTGCTGTCTGCCTCTCCTCTCCCACTACCACAGCAGCTGTCTGCCTCTCCTCTCCCACTACCACAGCTGTGTGTGTGTTATCCAATAATAGGTAGACAGTCTACTCATCAGTCAGCAGGTAGTGGTTCATCAAATCAAATTTTATTTGCCTCATGCGCCGAATACAACAGGTGTAGACATTACAGTGAAATGCTTACTTACAAGTCCTTAACCAACAATGCAGTTTTTTGTTTATTTAAAAATTTTAAAAATAAAGTTAAGTAAGTCTTATGGCTTGGGGGTAGAAGCTGTTAAGAAGCCTTTTGGACCTAGACTTGGCGCTCCGGTACCGCTTGCCGTGCGGTAGCAGAGAGAACAGTCTATGACTAGGGTGACTGGAGTCTATGACCATTTTTAGGGCCTTTTTCTCTGACACCGCCTGGTATAAAGGTCCTGGATGGAAGGAAGCTTGGCCCCAGTGTTGTACTGGGCCGTATGCACTACCCTCTGTAGTGCCTTGCGGTCGGAGGCCGAGCAGTTGCCATACCAGGCGATGATGCAACCAGTCAAACTTAATGATGGTGTTGGAGTCGTGCCTGGCCATGCAGTCATAGGTGAACAGGGAGTACAGGAGGGGACTGAGCACTCATCCCTGAGGAGCCCCGTGTTGAGGATCAGCGTGGCAGATGTGTTGTTACCAACCCTTATCAATGGGGGCGGCCTGTCAGGAAGTCTAGGATCCAGTTGCAGAGGGAGGTGTTTAGTCCCAGGGTCCTTAGCTTTGTGATGAGCTTTGAGGGCAATATGGTGTTGAACACTGAGCTGTAGTCAATGAATAGCATTCTCACGTAGGTGTTCCTCTTGTCCAGGTGGGAAAGGGCAGTGTGGAGAGCAATAGAGATTGCATCATCTGTGGATCTGTTGGGGCGGTATGCAAATTGGACTGGGTCTAGGGTTTCTGGGATAATGGTGTTGATGTGAGCCATGACCAGCCTTTCAAAGCACTTCATGGCTGCAGACGTGAGTGCTACGGGTCGGTAGTCATTTAGGCAGGTTATCTTAGTGTTCTTGGGCACAGGGACTATGGTGGTCTGCTTGAAACATGTTGGTATTACAGACTCAGTCAGGGACATGTTGAAAATGTCAGTGAAGACACTTGCCTGTTGGTCAGCGCATGCTCGGAGTGTACGTCCTGATAATCCGTCTGGCCCTGCGGCCTTGTGAATGTTGATCTGCTTAAAAGTCTTACTCACATCGGCTACGGAGAGTGTGATCACATAGCCATCCGGAACAGCTGATGCTCTCATGCATGCTTCAGTGTTGCTTGCCTCGAAGCGAGCATAGAAGTGATTTAGCTCGTCTGGCAGGCTTGTGTCACTGGGCAGCTTGCGGCTGTGCTTCCCTTTGTAATCTGTAACAATTTTCAAGCCCTGCCACATCCGACGAGCGTCAGAGCCGGTATAGTACGATTCAATCTTAGTCCTGTATTGACTCTTTGCCTGTTTGATGGTATCCGTGATCCGCTACGGTGCCATGTACAGGGCCTTCAGAAAGTATTCACACCCCTTGACTTTTTCCCACATTTTGTTGTGTTACAGCCTGAATTTCAAATGGATTAAATTGAGATTTTTTTTTTTTGTCACTGGCCTATACACACAATACTCCATTATGTCAAAGTGGAATTAGTGTTGAACCATCTGGAAAAATGTGAGTCTCCCAGCCAGTCAGTCAGTTATCCTCTGTCTAATTATTTCTAGGCAAAACCACCCTGACTCCAACAATACTGTGGAGGCTGAGGGCTGAGAGCTGGAGGCTGAGGGCTGAGAGCTGGAGGCTGAGGACTGAAGAGTGAGGGCTGGGGACTGAGGGCAGAGGGCAGAGGGCAGAGGGCAGAGGGCAGAGGGCAGAGGGCTGAGGGCAGAGGGCTGAGGGCTGGAGGCTGAGGACTGAAGAGTGAGGGCTGGGGACTGATGACTGAGGGCAGAGGGCAGAGGGCAGAGGGCTGAGGGCTGAGGGCTGGGGGCTGAGGGCTGAGGGCTGGGGGCTGGGGGCTGGTGGCTGAGGGCTGAGGGCTGAGGGCAGAGGGCTGAGGGCTGAGGGCTGAGGGCTGAGGGCTGAGGGCTGAGGGCTGAGAGCTGGAGGCTGAGGACTGAAGAGTGAGGGCTGGGGACTGAAGACTGAGGGCTGGGGCTGGGGGCTGAGGGCTGAGGGAAGAGCTTTAGGGTCATTGTCATGCTACCAGATCTACCATGTTGTGTGCAGTACAGTCATGATGAGAATAGCAGTGGTTTCCAGTGTGTGTTGGTGTTTTTTGTGTGTATTTTGATCTCTGTTATGTTGTTTTCTGGTCTTGTGTCAATTTGCTTTAGGTCTACCGTTATGTAAAAGTTTCTGAGTCACCCTTCTTGGAATAATAGGAACTATGGCTCATCTGTTTTTATGGGAAAACACGAGGTTGCAACATTTCTTCTAAAAGCACAAACATGCAGTACTTCACCGCTTGATTAAAAAGAACAAACATGCAGTACTTCACCTCTTGATTAAAAAGAACAAACATGCAGTACTTCACCTCTTGATTAAAAAGAACTAACATGCAGTACTTCACCTCTTGGTTAAAAAGAACTAACATGCAGTACTTCACCTCTTGGTTAAAAAGAACAAACATGCAGTACTTCACCTCTTGGTTAAAAAGAACAAACATGCAGTACTTCACCTCTTGATTAAAAATAACACGTAAAGATGCAGTAAAGAGGTCAATCGAACTCAAACAATGGAATTGCCATGGAAACGCGTGGGGGAAAGGGCCGTGGGGGAGAGATCCCAAGTCTCCTCGTTGCCCCCCAGCAGAATTATCCTACATTTAAGCTATTGTTTATATGTGTATTTCCCACTATGTTGAGGTAAGAATCTGAGTATAATGCTTGTGTGGATGTCAACCCCGACACATGTTGCCAATCAACTGCATTACAAATAAAAATTACATTGACTACCACCACCGATTTCTGTGTGCTAGCTATGCTAACCAGCTTACACGAACGGGAGTTAGCATTTAGCAGTTACTTCTTCTAAACCTGAAAAAAGAGACAACTTCTAAGTGTTATGCAGCGAAAAAAGCCAAAGACATCCAAATCGGACTTAAGTAACATTTACATTTACATTTACATAATTTAGCAGACGCTCACATTGCAATGGTGTAAAGTACTTAAGTAAAAATACTTAAAAGTACTACTTGAGTAGTTTTTGGGGTATCTGTACTTTACTTTACTATTTATATTTTTAACAACTTTTACTTTTGCTTCACTATGTTCCTAAAGAAAATGATGTACTTTTTACTCCATACATTTTCCATGACACCCAAAAGTAGTCATTACATTTTGAATGCTTAGCAGGACATGAAAATGGTTCAATTCACGCATTTATCAAGAGAACATCCCTGGTCATCCCTACTGCCTCTGATCGGGCGGACTCACTAAATACACATGCTTCGTTTGTAAAATTTAAAATGATGTCTGAGTGTTTGAGTGTGCTCCTGGCCATCCGTAAATAAAAAACAAACAAGAAAATTGTGCCGTTTGGTTTGCTTAATTTAAGCAATTTGAAATTATTTATACTTTTACTTTGATACTTAAGTATATTTTTGCAATTACATTTACTTTTGATACTTAAGTCTATTTAAAACCAAATACTTTTAGACTTTTACTCAAGTAGTATTTTACCGGGTGACTTTCACTTTTACTTGAGTCATTTTCAATTTAGGTATCTTTATGACAATTGGGTACTTTTTCCACCACTACCACATTGTAGGCCAGTTACAATACATAAATCATGACGTGTTTGACGAATATCCACTTTGTTAGATCAGATTTGCTGAATGTGGGCCAATCTGGTCACTCCTTTACCGCATTTATAGAACCAGATAGAGATAGTATGTATGGAGTGCAGCTCCATTATGATCCCTGCTGTGGCTGTGATGGTCTGCTATGGGTTATCCTAAGAGCTGGCCTAGCATCATTAACTAGCTGACTGATCAGGCCTCTGCCCCAGGGTTAGCATCATTAACTAGCTGACTGATCAGACCTCTGCCCCAGGGTTAGCATCATTAACTAGCTGACTGATCAGGCCTCTGCCCCAGGGTTAGCATCATGAACTAGCTGACTGATCAGGCCTCTGCCCCAGGGTTAGCATCATTAACTAGCTGACTGATCAGGCCTCTGCCCCAGGGTTAGCATCATTAACTAGCTGACTGATCAGGCCTCTGCCCCAGGGTTAGCATCATTAACTAGCTGACTGATCAGGCCTCTGCCCCAGGGTTAGCATCATGAACTAGATGACTGATCAGGCCTCTGCCCCAGGGTTAGCATCATGAACTAGCTGACTGATCAGGCCTCTGCCCCAGGGTTAGCATCATTAACTAGCTGACTGATCAGGCCTCTGCCCCAGGGTTAGCATCATTAACTAGCTGACTGATCAGGCCTCTGCCCCAGGGTTAGCATCATTAACTAGCTGACTGATCAGGCCTCTGACCCAGGGTTAGCATCATTAACTAGCTGACTGATCAGGCCTCTGCCCCAGGGTTAGCATCATTAACTAGCTGACTGATCAGGCCTCTGCCCCAGGGTTAGCATCATTAACTAGCTGACTGATCAGGCCTCTGCCCCAGGGTTAGCATCATTAACTAGCTAACTGATCAGGCCTCTGCCCCAGGGTTAGCATCATTAACTAGCTGACTGATCAGGCCTCTGCCCCAGGGTTAGCATCATTAACTAGCTGACTGATCAGGCCTCTGCCCCAGGGTTAGCATCATTAACTAGATGACTGATCAGGCCTCTGCCTCAGGGTTAGCATCATGAACTAGCTGACTGATCAGACCTCTGCCCCAGGGTTAGCATCATTAACTAGATGACTGATCAGGCCTCTGCCCCAGGGTTAGCATCATTAACTAGCTGACTGATCAGGCCTCTGCCCCAGGGTTAGCATCATGAACTAGCTGACTGATCAGACCTCTGCCCCAGGGTTAGCATCATTAACTAGCTGACTGATCAGGCCTCTGCCCCAGGGTTAGCATCATTAACTAGCTGACTGATCAGGCCTCTGCCCCAGGGTTAGCATCATTAACTAGCTGACTGATCAGGCCTCTGCCCCAGGGTTAGCATCATTAACTAGCTGACTGATCAGGCCTCTGCCCCAGGGTTAGCATCATTAACTAGCTGACTGATCAGGCCTCTGCCCCAGGGTTAGCATCATTAACTAGCTGACTGATCAGGCCTCTGCCCCAGGGTTAGCATCATTAACTAGCTGACTGATCAGGCCTCTGCCCCAGGGTTAGCATCATTAACTAGCTGACTGATCAGGCCTCTGCCCCAGGGTCAGCATCATGAAGTGAATGTAGCACACGAGGCTGATGTTCCATGTTCCATGTTATTCCATAGCTTGATCTTTCTATTGTAGGGTAACCTCCAGAGCCGAGAAACATCGATCTACCTCCACAGCCTCTGGCAGGGTGGGTGTTATGGGTCCCTCCACAGCCTCTGGCAGGGTGGGTGTTATGGGTCCCTCCACAGCCTCTGGCAGGGTGGGTGTTCTGGGTCCCTCCACAGCCTCTGGCAGGGTGGGTGTTATTGGTCCCTCCACAGCCTCTGGCAGGGTGGGTGTTATGGGTCCCTCTACAGCCTCTGGCAGGGTGGGTGTGTTTTGTAATAGAGATAACATCTCCAGTGATTGTCTCCTGTGCTGTTCTGTTCCCTCTACTGTCATACAGGGGAGGAATGAGGTGGGGTCTCCTTATCACCCCAGCAGGGGCTCTGCCTGCAGGACGGTCTGGCTGGGAACATCTCTGGCTGAATCTGTGTCAGTCGTCTCCTCTCGCACCCATACCCCAACGTCAAACCCAACCCCCTCCACACCCCCATGCCTACACCCCCACGCCCCTCCACACCCCCACGCCTACACCCCAAGACCCTTCACACCCCCACGCCTACACCCCAAGCCCCTCCACACCCCCACGCCTACACCCCCACGCCCCTCTACACCCCCACGCCCCTCCACACCCCCACGCCCCTCCACACCCCCACGCCCCTCCACGCCCCTCCACACCCCCACGCCCCTCCACCCCGAGAACCCCCTCTGGAGTTATGGTGTTGCTCCCCGGTCTCATAGACCCCATAGAGAGTGAGACCCGTCAATGATAGGAACTTTGTTGGGGTGTTCTATGCTGCATAAAAATAGAGAACTTGAAATAAGATGCATCAGTGAATCATTTATTTGTCTTGCAGCTGTGTTATTTTACTGCAGATTCCTTTGAAAGCTAGTAGAGAGTGAGAGAGCAAACAATCTAAAACTGTAGGTTTCAAGCCATTCTGCCTACAGGCTGTGAGGAGCCAAACCAAGGAACCATCACAGAAGAGAAGAGTAGAGGTTTTGTTTTGTCATGGAGTCCCTGGGAGATGGGAGCTGGTGTGCCCTGTGTGGCCCCATGGCTGGAGTATGGAAAGGAAAAAGGCCACTGGCTTGGTCCCAAATGGCACCCTATTCCCTATACTACATAGGTAATAGGGCTCTGGTCAAAAGTAATGCACTATGTAGGGAATAGGGTGCCATTTGGGATGCAGGGAGTGAGTGGGAGAGAGAGCTTCCTCCACAGACCCACTGCAACGCAACCTCTTCTTCTCCAAAAAACCATGGGCTTCCACCACAATGAAATGAAAACCTGCTCTCTCTCAGTGACTCAACACTTTAAGGAAAGCTGCTCTGAGCTCCAGACTGTCACGGCCTTGGAATTCTCTTCTGTTATGGTGTAACCATGGATACGCTTTTCCTTTCCCTAAGAACGTCCCTAGAATTACTGCTCCATAAAGAGTTGGGAATTTGATGGTTGGAGGCTTCCTTTGAATACATAAATGTTACTGGGTAAACTTTACTTTTCTAACTCTGATGATTATCGAAGGAAAGGCAGTTCTTAGCTCGTTGTTTTGGTCGTTAAAACGTTCATTAGTTGGACTTCTGCTTAGACTCTGGTAACTAGCATTCTTAATTCATGACATCATCAATAGAGACAAGGTCATAAACTAGTTCCAGGTCAGACTGTGAACAGAGGTTTCCATGGTGATCCTCTCCTTTGCATCTCTACAATACCCTCTGTCTGCATCCTGAATGGCACCCTATTCCCTATATAGTGCATTACTTTTGACCAGGGCCCTATGGGATCTGTCTCTTATCACTCTCCACATTGTCCTGCTGATGCCTGGGAGGAGAACAGATGATAGTGATGTGGGTTTTACTCCAGGATAGTTGACCCCTAACAGAGAATTCCCAGAGCAGCACCACTATATGTGTGACCCCACCCTGGCCCCCCCCCCTCCTTCTACTCAGGGCCCCTGGGGTAACAACACAGCTGCATTGTGGGTATCAGCGGAGATAAACCAAAGGCTGTTCTGTTGACGTCTGTCTGTGTGTTGACCGACCGTAGAGAGACGGTTAGGATGAGTTTGGAAATCCTTACTGAAAAAAATAAATGTGCTCATTCATTCTAGTTGATGGCAGAATTAGAGGCCATCTTATGGGGGCAGTTTGCTTTCAGAATACAGCTGTTTAGTCTAGTGATGAGGAATGTGTTTGTGTATTCTACATGTTGCTATTATTAGTGGAAAATAATAAACTACAGACAGACAGTCTGCATTGAAATTATAAATAATATACTACATTTGGAAGCTTCGTATTTCTCTTGCAGAAAGAAAAGGGGCAGGCTAAGAATCCATAGACTATATGGTGTTATGACACATAAATGTCTGTGGGAGAGTTCCCAGGCAGGTCGGGGTTTGGAGGGATTTTCTGCAGATTTTGAGATAAAGTTTCATGTTGCAGGAGTTCAGGACGCTACGCTGCCTAGCACCATGAGTAATCAGGCTGATGGGGGTTCCAGGCTCCAGCTGCTCTCCTCTCCTCCCCTCTCCTCTCCTCTCCTCTCCTCTCCTCTCCTCTCCTCTCCTCTCCTCTCCTCTCCTCTCCTCTCCTCTCCCTCTCCCTCTCTCCTCTCCCTCTCCCTCTCCCTCTCCCTCTTCCTCTCCTCTCCTCTCCCTCTCCCTCTCCTCTCCTCTCCCTCTCCTCTCCTCTCCTCTCCTCT
>NW_028163551.1:0-5000 GCF_964263955.1 Coregonus lavaretus
TCTAATATCAGTTAAACTCTGGATGGTGGGTGTGTGAGGATAAATGGGGTTGTGGCGTAAGTTTAGTTTAGTTACTCAATATAGATTTTGGGTGACAGTCCTAACCATCTCCACTGACTGGTTCTTTCATACGGCTGTCAGATAGGGCAGACTTTACACAAACCCTTGAAACTTGGGAAATATACAGTCTCTCTCCTATGTTGATGCACTTGTTTTTTTTCATCAAAACTATGAAATAACACATATGGAATCATGTAGTTACCAAGAAAGTGTTAAACAAATCATATTGGTGTCTTTTAGTAGTGGTTTCTTTGCAGCAATTCGACCATGAAGGCCTGATTCACACAGTCCCCTCTGAACAGTTGATGTTGAGATGTGTCTGTGACTTGAACTCTGTGAAGCATTTATTTGGGCTGCAATTTCTGAGGTTGGTAACTCTAATTAACTTATCCTCTGCAGCAGAGGTAACTCTGGGTCTTCCATTCCTGTGTTGGTCCTCATGAGAGCCAGTTTCATCATGGTTTTTGTAACTGCACTTCAAGAAACTTTCAAAGTTCTTGAAATGTTCCGTATTGACTGACCTTCATGTGTTAAAGTAATGATGGACTGTCGTTTCTCTTTGATTATTTGAGCTGTTCTTGCCATAATATGGACTTGGTCTTTTACCAAATCTTCTGTATACCACCCCTACCTTGTCACAACACAACTGATTGGCTCAAACGCATTAAGAAGGAAAGAAATTCCACAAGTTACCTTTTAAGAAGGCACACCTGTTAATTGAAATGCATTCCAGGTGACTACCTCATGAAGCTGGTTGAGAGAATGCCAAGTGTGTGCAAACCTGTCATAAAGGCAAAGAGTGGCTATTTGAAGAATCTCAAATATAAAATGTATTTTGATTTGTTTAATACTTTTTTGGTTACTACATGATTCCATATGTGTTATTTCATAGTTTTGATGTCTTCACTATTATTCTACAATGTAAAAAATAGTAAAAATAAAGAAAAACCCTTGACTGAGTAGGTGTGTCCAAACTTTTGACTGGTAGTGTGTATATATATATATATATATATATATATATATATATATATATATATATATATATATATATATATATATATATATATATATATATATTTTAAAAATAATAATGTCCTCAAATCCAATATTTTCTGTTGTAGTAATGAAGCAGTCTGTTGAATTGTCTTGCTGTATGTTTTCAAATGATATCAAAGAGGACTTTATTCCACCATTGTGTTATTCTATCTGTTTGCTTGAAGATGAATACAGTGAGACAGAAACACAGGGAACTCTGGGCTGCAAAAATACAACCCTGTTCCAAAATACACAAATAGAATAGCCAAGAGGTATTTTTTCAGCCATTTAAATTCATTCAGCATTAGCATAATCTGTTAACCAGTAGCATCCACAGCTTGCTAGCTAAGGATTCACCCCTACCACTATGACTTCATCATACGTGTACCCAGCAGAGCAACAATGCGGGCGGACGCTGTTTAAAGGCTACAATGGGAGCTCTGTCTATTGTGTCTGAGGCTCTTCACAGAGGGGACCAGCAGGGTCAAGCGTTGGCATCTGAAAATTGCCATCTACATTAACCTGCTGGCCAGTCAAGTAGCAAGATGAGAAATGCCTTCGCAGCTAGCACCGTTTCCTGCCACCAACGACCTCACACAACCCCCAATACCTACCCAGCCAAACTAGAAACTGTGGGTGCATCCCAAATGGCACCCTATTCCATATATAGTATTTAGGATGAATCCCATGTCTCTGCTCCAGGGCTGAGATTGTAGGCTTTAGAGGAAAGGACATCGTGACGATCCTCAGAATTGATTGAAACCGTGACACTACCCCTATCACATTGAAGGTGATTGAGAGGGTGGCTGTGTCGAGCCAGTTAAGGCAGAATTGAACGAAATAAATGTTGCAAGGAAAAGTGAAGGGTCTTTTTCGGAGCTGAAATCTCTTGGTGCATAAATGGACTGTCCATAAAAAAGTATTTTGGGAAGTGTACCATATTTATGGAGAACACGAGGGAAAGAGAGATGGAGGCAAAGAGGGAGAGACAGAAAGAGAGAGGTAGAGAGAGAGAGAGAGAGAGAGAGAGAGAGAGAGAGAGAGAGAGAGCGACAGACAGATGGAGGCGGTCAGGAACTTCAGTTTTGTGAGGGAGAGAACAGAGATAGATCAAAGGTTAGCTATCCCCTGACAGAACCTTTTTAACAAGTCAGCTTTTTTTCCTTTTAACAGGACAGCCGTCGAGGCCTCTTTTTTATAATGAGAGATTAAAAGGGTCCATGTGGGGTACAACTAGGGACATAACAAGCCTGTAGGTGTTCCCTCGTCAGTTCTAAAATAGCCTACTGTGTAGACACATGAAAGGGTTGTTCCCAAACCAAAAAATTGTCCTCCCATGGCCTGGCCTTCATGGAGGAAGAATGGAAATTGGATGAGGATTTTGAGTAAATCCATGGCAATGAGCAATGAGATAGAAACTCGAGCAGAGATGCACAGCTTCAATCCTCCACAGACCGGCTGATTTGCATCCTTTTAACTAGGCACTTATTTCTACCTGGGAGAGGTGCGTGCGCTGCCAATGGGTAACATTCATTGATCAAGTAAGTGGGAGAGAATGGAAAAGCAGCAGGACTGTAGAATACGAGGACCAGAGTTTTGACTAGAGGATGATCCTATCCAACTCCGTTTAGAAACGGTGAAAACACTGTTCCAACTATCCAGCTGCTCAAGGCAACTTCAGGTCAATTATCTATTCCAGGGGAATTCAACTCTTACCCTACGAGGTCCGGGGAACTTCTGGTTTTCTGTTATACCTGATAATTAATTGCACCCAGCTGGTATCCCAGGTCTAAATCACTCCCTGGTAAGAGGGGAAGATTAAAAACAAGTAGTGGAATTGGCTTTGAGGTCCAGATTTGAATTTGAGGGATATATGCCATCATAGTGAAACCCAGGGACACTCCCCAGCCTCTCGTCATGAACCTTCATATGTCGCAGCATTACCAGACCAACTGATCCTCATCTCACAAGGACAGGCTTGACAGCTAGAGCTGGCAAATCCAATAAGCAACCGGTGGAATAAAACAGTGCAGATGATGAACAGTTTAGCCACACAGGAACCCAGGCCAACACTTCACACCAGGTATACATGATCCATCTAAGAGTGCTGATACCAGACTGTATTAACGCTGGCAGTGTCGGGCGAACAAGGTTAATGGGATGGGCGCGTGCTGCGTGTCCCTCATCTATTCGACTGCACACTGCCAACAGATTGGCCCCAGATGACGCCGGGCTGCTTCACGAGTCCTTAACCAACACTTAACTCTATTATGCCCTCTGTGTGACTGTGTGACCGGAGAAGGAACCAACCAACCTCACTTCAACTGACTACTGCAGCCTGAGGCTCTCTCTGAAGGAAAATACTAGGCTTGTATTGGTTAAAGTGCTGCTAGGGCAAAGCAGGCATCGCTGCCTCAAGTCTCGGAGTCTCTGTGCATACATTCAAATACATAATCAAGCATAGACGAAGGACATATGGAAACAATTACAGACAAATTCTACCATAATAGAAAAAGTTCAATTTACGAGCGATTCTATGATTCATCTATTCAACTATATACACATTAGTACAGTGCCAACTACAGGGACACTGGGGCTTCTTAGACTCCAGCGACTTCAGAAGGCCAGTGAACCGAGCATCACGCCATGTCTGCGTTACTCTGATGTGTGCTGCAGTTGACTAACGACGCCCTTAATGAGAATGATTAGGCTTAATCTTTCTGCTGAACAGAGCCTTTTACGATCCAGGCTGTCATTCTCTGTTTGAGCGTTGTTTCTTCTACAACGACTAAAGAAGAAGAAGAAAAACTGCTCTGTTTAAGGGCACTGTTTGTGCATATCTAATTCCCCTGCCTACTCCATACACAATTAGAGAAGTGTCGCTGTCAGAAAGCGTTAGATTTAACAGTGGAAGAGAAGCGCGAAATATGCTGTGAGATGAAAGAGGCATCTTAAAAGACACAGAGCTCTGACGTGACGTCTTAATAAACACCGTGTGAGTTCTTCCCCACATGGCTAACCCAGTGTAAAGAGACATAGTCAGACTGTAATCCCTTTATACTGTCTTGGGAGGATCTCAATTGCATTTTCTTGATTCCTGGCATCCTCTCTCCTCGCCTCCTTCTCAAAATCCATTCGATGAGATGGGGTTTGACCATCTCATCCAATGGGTTTTGAGGAGACCAAAAAAAAAACAGAGAGGAAAAATGTACTTACTATGACTGAGATATGTGGTTTTCCCACCTAACTATCTTAAGATGAATGCACTAACTGTAAGATTCTCTGAGCAGCTGCTAAATGACTAAATGTAAATGAGAGAGGATGTGAGGAGTCAAGGAAACACAATTAAGATTCTTCTCTTGTTTGGCTCAGCCTGCCTCTGAAGAGTGGTCGTGCACTCTCCCCACTGGGACCAAATTGTCCTGTGGGTCAGGATGTGGTCTACAGAGACTCTCAGTCCCAGTTCCCAGCAAACCCAACCCCAAACACACCAAGCGGCATGTTTGGAGAAAGGCTCGCTCAGAATTCCAGACTCGACCACTGAGAATGCCAGGCCCTTTGGAATCGCTACCATCTCTCACATGTAAAGTATTCACGCTTTCCTCCCGCTTTTTCTCACCCCTGGTGCCCCCAGTTGGCCGGGATGCCCTACCTCTTGCTCTTTCACTAACGGAGAACAATCGTGTTGGGGTCAATTAGTGTTCTCTACCGGCTGGCTGGCCTTAGATGAGCGCTTAGCCACGTTCTCTCACAGTCAGATTAATTAGCCGACCTGAGCGGAGTCAGATCAATGGGAGAGAGTCTATTATGCAATTTAGTCTGTGAAGTATAGCTGGAGCCGTGTTCGAGAGAAGCCTGTTCCTCCTACTTCCTCAGGCAATGAGAGATGCTCCCCGCCTGCTGAA
>NW_028163551.1:12500-20195 GCF_964263955.1 Coregonus lavaretus
TCCTCTCGGCTGCAGCTGCCTCCAGCTCTTCACGAGGGCGGTGATATTCCTCCTCATACCACCTCCTCTCGGCTGCAGCTGCCTCCAGCTCTTCACGAGGGCGGTGATATTCCTCCGGTTGTGCCCAAGGACCCTTTCCAGCCCGAATCTCCTCCCAAGTCCAAAAATCCTTAGGAGGCGTCCATAAATCCTGCGTAGGTAGGTCCTGTTGCCGCTTGTTACGCCGCTTGGTCCTCTTGTGGTGGGTTATTCTGTCACGATCGTCTGAAGGAGGAGACCAATGCGCAGCGTTGCGAGTGAACATGATGACTTTATTTACTTAAAGCAACCACGAAGAAAAACAACAAATGACGATCCGTGAAGTTCTATACAGAATACTACTAACAGCAACAAAGAAACAAAAACCCACAAACACAAGGTGAAAAACACACAGAATATATATGGCTCCCAATCAGAGATAACGAGCCGACAGCTGACACTCGTTACCTCCGATTGGGAGTCATTAACCAATTACCAAAAACACAAACAAATGAAACTCACCCATCCCCAACACCACCAAATGAAATACACCCTGGCTCAATAATCAAAGTCCATGGAGCCAGAGTGTCACAATGAACAACAGTGAGGCCGTGCTTTACTCATGGAAATACTCAGAGACAGGCACAGAAGGGGCTCTTCTCTTCCCTGACAGACTTTATTTCCACTGGGTTCTCTGGGGGGTACTTTGAAAAAGGCGTACCTCAGGGGTCCGTTGTGGAGCCGCTCAAAGAGGCCCGCCACCATACCAGAGCATCACTCTCTTCTTGTTATCCTTTGATTAATTCAAAAAAGCAAGAGAGCTGGTTTTTCATATCCTACATGTGTTTGTGTGAGGACTCAACCAGCATGAGGAATTTTCAATGTCAAAATCCGCTCAGAAATGCAAGGGCCTGTGGAGGGGTTTTGTCTGCGACTTTCAGACAACCGGTGGTCTACTAAGAATGCCATTGACTGAAACTCAGTTAGAACCACTTCAATATCACTAAAGGAGCTGTTTTAAAAGGACCACTTGATAGAGAGGTTAAAATATGTACGTATATGCAGATTATAGGCACTTTACATCTACCAGCCTATGGTGCCCTTTTCCCAGCAACTCCCTCATAAAAACCAAGCTCCTTATTAGGAAATTATACACACCCCCACACCCCCACACACACCCCCACCTCACACACTGCTCCCAATTAACAGTGTTTCTCTCTCTTTCAGGGAACGGGGCACGTATCCTTCAAAGACGCCTCCTTTCAAAGGTTTTATCTGTTGTGGTTTTGTTCGCCGGCTTCTCTCTTATGAGGGAGGCATTAAAGAGAACCAGGGAGAGACGTGAAGCGCCTTCGTCAGACACAAACACACACCACGTGTCGGAGTACAGTACACACACTCTTAAACCAGGCCCCACTAGGCCTCACCACTACTACTGCCTGAGGAGGGGGAACAAGCACAGTGTGGAGAAGAGAGCACGCCTCACATTCCGACACCTCTAGTCACAGAAGCCGCGGGAAATACTATGACGGCCGAGGGATATGGAGAACGGACTGGGTTCATCACATCTCTACTAACGGCTCTGACAGATAACACCAAGTATGCACTGGGATGGCAAGGGGCCTGGGTTTGGAATTCCAGGGGGGTACAGTAAGTGACAGAAACTTCCTCAAAGAGAGGAGCCTGCAGAGGAGGAAGGTTCTCTTGATCCTCTGCACCACCTCCCTCCCCAAAAATAAGAGTGAATCAGGAGAGTGCCGCATTGACACGATCACAGGGAGAGAGGGAGAGAGGGAGAGACAGAGAGAGTTTCCTCTGCCAGGGATGTCTCTGGTAAAAGGGGAGTGTTCGATCAGCTTTTTGACACGAGGGGAGAGACACGAGGGGAGGTGTGCCTCATTAAGGCGGAGGGGGACGGATTCAATTAAATTCACCACAAGCGATTGTTTTGGAGAGAGAGAAACTGACTGCAACCGCATCTGTCAACTGGAGGAAACATTTGGAGTCGTTTGTTAGGGTTTTCTGTCCAGCCAAACAAACAACATGCTCAATACTAGAATTAAATTGCGCTTATTCTCTAACGATGATTGTATAAATTACCATCACATTCATAAATGTTGGAATAATTCACAATCTGAAAAGCTAGAGGGGCTCCATGGAGTTAAACTACATTCCACTATGTCTACGCCCTAAAATGGCACCCTATTCCATATAGTGCACTACTTTTGACCAGACCATATGGGCCTGCTCAAAGGTAGTGCACTAAATAGGGAATATGGTGCCATTTGGGACACATCCTATATTAAGTAAACGGGTCTGACAGAAAAGAGAAAATGATTACAAAGCGGTCTCTAAATCAGATGTCATGGAGGGAAAAAGGAAGGACACTGCTTCAAGGTGAATCCGTTTCCCCCCCCCATCAATGCATTCATTACAGCACTTAAAGAGACCCACACAAAGTTAGCCAAACCAGCCAGTATGTGATCTGAACCTACAAACAAACCACAACAACAGATTGACAAAGAAACTGCCTACCCAACTTCTTTCTTTCATGTGAAACTCAACTAGGCAGCCAGCCTGAACCTACCCTTGTCTGTTCCACTGACGGTAAACATTAACAGCTTCTCATTCACTCTCCTCTACCCTTTCTCTTCATTCGGACTCTTTAAGCCCCTTAAATAGAGACTCACAGTTCAACATGTCGTGCATCATTGTCTCAGTTTCCCTGACTCATTATTTTATTTTCTTGCTAACAGCTCTGACTCAGGGTGCAATTCCATCCAGCTAACAAACACTGTCTGGCAACGACAGGACCTATCATCCTAACAGAAGCCCTAACCTCAGCCGTGCCATTCTCAGCGTTCATAGAGAATAATGACATCAGGACACACACACACACACACCTCGCACACATAAGCCCACACCCCCTCCTCCCTCCATCCAAGCTCCCCGAAGCAGCTACAACTATCTATTCTCAAGTGAGGCTAGCTACATAGCTGTCAATGTACCTGTTATGAAGCCATCTCCCTCAGCGTCAGGCTCCTGTACAGATAAACAATCAGCTTTCACGCCAGTGTGAGAGTACCTTGCGGCGAGCAGATGGACTGATTTACAGTCAGAGCACAATGCAGTGTCTATGGCTGTGCAGGTACTGCCGGCAACCTGCAGTGGCCCCTTAATACCTCTGGGGGGAGCCAGCCAGCTACCAAGGAGAAACAGAGCCTCGGGGCTTGAGGGACTGAAGCAGACCTGTCTGTGACTTTATACAGGCCAAGGGTATTCACTGTGCTGTGGAAGTCGAAGCAGTGGACTTTTATCACTGATATGTGTAGCAGAGAAGGATGGGCTTTAAAACACACACTCACAAACACATGCACACACACACACTCACACTTTAACACACTCATTAACGCCCAGTTGTTCATATGAGGACGAGCCCAAACATGACACTGAGGTGGACACGGACATATGCACTCATGCACCTGCACGCTTCACACCACAGCAATAATATTTTAAATGCAACAATAGCAAATAATGTATACAGGTTTGCTTATGTGCCTTTGGATATCAGCCTGAGCCAGACTTGATTTAGCTGTTGCTGTTTTTCTCTGATTTCATGGTAGTTTTCCATTGGTACCACTAGTCTTCCCAGCACCACATGAGACAGACCAGAGATGAATGACATAATGGCAATGATTCCTTAGTTTGTCAGGAGATTTGAGAGGTGGGCTGGGAGAGATAAAGAGAGGGAGGTTGTGTCTGGTGTTGTGTCTGGGGTTGTGTCTGGTGTTGTGTCTGGGGTTGTGTCTGGTGTTGTGTCTGGTGTTGTGTCTGGGGTTGTGTCTGGTGTTGTGTCTGGGGTTGTGTCTGGGGTTGTGTCTGGGGTTGTGTCTGGGGTTGTGTCTGGTGTTGTGTCTGGGGTTGTGTCTGGGGTTGTGTCTGGGGTTGTGTCTGGGGTTGTGTCTGGTGTTGTGTCTGGGGTTGTGTCTGGGGTTGTGTCTGGTGTTGTGTCTGGGGTTGTGTCTGGTGTTGTGTCTGGGGTTGTGTCTGGTGTTGTGTCTGGGGTTGTGTTTGGGGTTGTGTCTGGGGTTGTGTTTGGGGTTGTGTCTGGGGTTGTGTCTGGTGTTGTGTCTGGGGTTGTTTCTGGGGTTGTGTCTGGGGTTGTGTCTGGGGTTGTTTCTGGGGTTGTGTCTGGGGTTGTGTCTGGGGTTGTGTTTGGGGTTGTGTCTGGGGTTGTGTTTGGGGTTGTGTCTGGGGTTGTGTCTGGTGTTGTGTCTGGGGTTGTTTCTGGGGTTGTGTCTGGGGTTGTGTCTGGGGTTGTTTCTGGGGTTGTGTCTGGGGTTGTGTCTGGGGTTGTGTCTGGGGTTGTTTCTGGGGTTGTGTCTGGGGTTGTTTCTGGGGTTGTGTCTGGGGTTGTGTCTGGGGTTGTGTCTGGGGTTGTGTCTGGTGCGCGCGTGGATCGCTCGGCGCCCCTCCATCAGACGTCAAATCCTAACGGGACCCTCCACAGTGGGGGGTGAAGTGGGGATGGTGGGTCCTCATTTCTGCGGCAATGGGATGGGTCACCCCCTAGATTTTCAATGGGATGGGACACCCCCTGGCTGTTCAATGGGATGGGACACCCCCTGGCTGTTCAATGGGATGGGACACCCCCTGGCTGTTCAATGGGATGGGACACCCCCTGGCTGTTCAATGGGATGGGTCACCCCCTGGTTGTTCAATGGGATGGGACACCCCCTGGCTGTTCAATGGGATGGGACACCCCCTGGCTGTTCAATGGGATGGGACACCCCCTGGCTGTTCAATGGGATGGGACACCCCTCCTGGCTGTTCAATGGGATGGGTCACCCGTGGATGCTCCCACAGGTTAGCTAAGGAGGTAAAGCTGTCAGTGTGTGGTACCTATGTGTCTGTACCCCTGTCCCCTTACTACAGCTAAACACCCCGTCTCCCTCTCCCTCCCTCCCTCCCTCCCCCCTCTCTCCTTTCCATCTCTCTCTCTCTCTCTCTCTCTCTCTCTCTCTCTCTCTCTCTCTCTCTCTCACTCTCTCTCTCTCCCCCTCTCTCTCTCTCTCTCTCTCTCTCTCTCTCTCTCTCTCTCTCTCTCTCTCCTACAGGCAGGTCACAGTCGTCTAGACACAGACAGAGAGAGAGAATTGTCTGGCTAACAGAGAACATGACAAATGTCCCCCTCTCTCGGGGTCTGAGGGTTCTGCTGACATGATCACTGGTGACATGGTCTGAAGGTCACAATCGCAGCGACATCCTATGCTGAGTCACAAATGACACCCTATTCCCTATATAGTGCACTATTTTCTATCAGAGCCCTATTGACCCTGATCAAAAATATTGCACTATAGGGAATAGGGTGTCATTTGGGACGTAGATATTGCCTCCTTGTACAGAGTGGTGAGAAATCGAAACACAACAATCTTGATTTGGTTTACTGTTCCCTCTTATAACAGTTAGTGGCTAATAGCTGGTAGATGTACAGTATATCTCATCAATACAGTCAAGGGAGTGTACAGGGATTGCAATGGGACCGGGATCAATATCCACCAGGGATTGCAATGGGACCGGGATCAATATCCACCAGGGATTGCAATGGGACCGGGATCAATATCCACCAGGGATTGCAATGGGACCGGGATCAATATCCACCAGGGATTGCAATGGGACCGGGATCAATATCCACCAGGGATTGCAATGGGACCGGGATCAATATCCACCAGGGATTGCAATGGGACCGGGATCAATATCCACCAGGGATTGCAATGGGACCGGGATCAATATCCACCAGGGATTGCAATGGGACCGGGATCAATATCCACCAGGGATTGCAATGGGACCGGGATCAATATCCACCAGGGATTGCAATGGACCGGGATCAATATCCACCAGGGATTGCAATGGGACCGGGATCAATATCCACCAGGGATTGCAATGGGACCGGGATCAATATCCACCAGGGATTGCAATGGGACCGGGATCAATATCCACCAGGGATTGCAATGGGACAGGGATCAATATCCACCAGGGATTGCAATGGGACCGGGATCAATATCCACCAGGGATTGCAATGGGACCCGGGATCAATATCCACCAGGGATTGCAATGGGGACCGGGATCAATATCCACAGGGATTGCAATGGGACCGGGATCAATATCCACCAGGGATTGCAATGGGACCGGGATCAATATCCACCAGGGATTGCAATGGGACCGGGATCAATATCCACCAGGGATTGCAATGGGACCGGGATCAATATCCACCAGGGATTGCAATGGGACCGGGATCAATATCCACCAGGGATTGCAATGGGACCGGGATCAATATCCACCAGGGATTGCAATGGGACCGGGATCAATATCCACCAGGGATTGCAATGGGACCGGGATCAATATCCACCAGGGATTGCAAATGGGACGGGATCAATATCCACCAGGGATTGCAATGGGACCGGGATCAATATCCACCAGGGATTGCAATGGGACCGGGATCAATATCCACCAGGGATTGCAATGGGACCGGGATCAATATCCACCAGGGATTGCAATGGGACCGGGATCAATATCCACCAGGGATTGCAATGGGACCGGGATCAATATCCACCAGGGATTGCAATGGGACCGGGATCAATATCCACCAGGGATTGCAATGGGACCGGGATCAATATCCACCAGGGATTGCAATGGGACCGGGATCAATATCCACCAGGGATTGCAATGGGACCGGGATCAATATCCACATTAAAGACCACCTATTGAGTCTACAGTGTATTCGAACATGATTGGATAGTATCCGACTGCTATTAGTGAATCAAACACCAAGGAGTGACTGACAATGCTGTCTATGGGTAGTCTATGGGTAGTCTATGGGTAGTCTATGGGTAGTCTATGGGTAGTCTATGGGTAGTCTATGGGTAGTCTATGGTCCCTGGTCAATAGGGTGCCATTAGAGACTCAGCCCTAGTCTCTGAGCCGATTCAGTCAGGGGCTCTCTAATACAGGGTCATTGTATTTGAGGGTTGATTATACATAGGCATCACTCTCTGCAATGTTACCATGAACCCTAGGGACCTGAACCTCAGCAATAGTAAATGGAGATTGGATGAAGAGAGGTACCGTTCACACTCACACTCACTCCGTAAAAAAATCCAAGCATGGCAAAGAGACAATTCCTGCAAGTTGGACGGGGCCAGGAGAGACATCCTTCCCAATGCAAGGCATTTCCACTGTTAGCCTGTATAGACTACTCCCATGGGCATGACACATCTTCAAACCCCAATTTTTTCCGAGAAACTCTCACCATCTTGTCTTCAGAGGAGAGTGGGCCTCCTATTCCATCCAATCTGACTAAGGTGTGTCTCAAATGGCACCCTATTCCCTATATAGTGCACTACTTTTGACCATATATATTTTGGGGCGCAACCTTTAAATAGGTCCATAGTGAAGTGAACACCTTCGTAACCACACCAACTATCAATCATTGCTGAGGCTATGTGTGTTACAAAAAATTGGTCAGGCCCCGACTTGGTCGGTTTGAAAATGAATCTGTCCAATCATATCGAGGGGAGGCGGAGTTTGTCTTTGAAATCACAGACGCACATTCCTGGTGGATCTAGGTGATTTTCACTTGGAATTTCCAGAACGTCATGAACTGTGCTTAACCCATCT
>NW_028163550.1:0-19468 GCF_964263955.1 Coregonus lavaretus
TGACACACACTGATAATCTGGGCAGTAACCCTGTGTTAATAGGGGAAATATCTGGTTAGTTACTACTTACTTATGGTATTTATAGTAAGGCATACTGCTGAGTTAAATGCTATTATGCAACAAATGTACTATGGCCTGTCAGTGTTAAAGGGTGGACAGCACCCTCTGGTGGACTCAGAGCTCTCTACAACTTCCTCTACATCACACACTCAATATGATCCTTTGACTCAGCAAAATAACAGTGACTCTTCCGCTCTCTTTCTCAATACCCATCCCTCCCTCTTTCTCACTCTGTCTCCCTATCTCTTCCCCACCAACCCGATCTACCCCACCCTCTCCCTCCTTCCCTCATACTCCTCCCTCCCCACTCTCTCTCTCCCTCCCTCCCCTTCTCTCTCTCTCCCTCCCTCCCCCCTCTCTCTCTCCCTCCCTCCCCTTCTCCCTCTCTCTATAGATCGCCACCATGGTACTCCCATGCTGCTGGAGGGGGTGCGGTGTCTGGGGGCGGAGAAAGAAAAAAGGAAATGAGCCGTCCGTCCCTTTATATCTTCCCCTCCTGTAGAGACCAGCCATCGTCCATCCCTTTATATCTTTCCTTCCTGTAGAGTCCAGCCATCGTCCGTCCCTTTTTATCTTACCCTCCTGTAGAGACCAGCCATCATCCGTCCCTTTATATCTACCCTCCTGTAGAGACCAACCATCGTCTGTCCCTTTATATCCTCTCCTCCTGTAGAGACCAACCATCGTCTGTCCCTTTATATTTTCACCCTGTAGAGACCAGCCATTGTCCGTCCCTTTATATCTTACCCTCCTGTAGAGACCAGCCATCATCCGTCCCTTTATATCTACCCTCCTGTAGAGACCAACCATCGTCTGTCCCTTTATATCCTCTCCTCCTGTAGAGACCAACCATCGTCTGTCCCTTTATATCTTTCCCCCTGTAGAGACCAGCCATCGTCTGTCGCTTTATATCTTACCCTCCTGTAGAGACCAGCCATCGTCAGTCCCTTTATATCTTACCCTCCTGTAGAGACCAGCCATCGTCCATCTCTTTATATCTTCACCCTCCTGTAGAGACCAACCATCGTCTGTCCCTTTATATTTCCCTCCTGTAGAGACCAGCCATCGTCAGTCCCTTTATATCTTCACCCTCCTGTAGAGACCAGCCATCGTCCGTCCCTTTATATCCTCTCCTCCTGTAGAGACCAGCCATCGTCAGTCCCTTAATATCTTACCCTCCTGTAGAGACCAGCCATCGTCCGTCCCTTTATATCTTACCCTCCTGTAGAGACCAGCCATCATCCGTCCCTTTATATCTTACCCTCCTGTAGAGACCAGCCATCGTCCGTCCCGTTATATCTTTCCCCCTGTAGAGACCAGCCATCGTCCGTCTATTTATATCTACCCTCCTGTAGAGACCAGCCATCGTCCGTCCCTTTTTATCCTCTCCTCCTGTAGAGACCAGCCATCGTCCGTCCCTTTATATCTTACCCTCCTGTAGAGACCAGCCGTCGTCCGTCCCTTTTTATCCTCTCCTCCTGTAGAGACCAGCCATCATCCGTCTATTTATATCTACCCTCCTGTAGAGACCAGCCGTCGTCCGTCCCTTTAGATCAGGGTTCTTCAATTCCGGTTCTGGAGGGCCTAAACACTTCTGTTTTTTATTTCTACCTGGTAGTTAATTACACTCACCTGGTATCCCAGGACTGAATTAGCCCCCTCTGACCCCCCCCCCCCCCCCCCCCCCCCCTGCCCCCCCCCCCCCCACACACACACACACACACACATACAAACACACACAAACACAAATAAACACACACATATTTTTTGTGATTAGCCCTATAATGAAGACCAAGGTGTCCATGATTACTGGTCCATTATATAACCAGGCACTGCATCCACTATAGGTCCATTATATAACCAGGCACTACATCCACTACAGGTCCATTATATAACCACGCACTACATCCACTACAGGTCCATTATATAACCAGGCACTACATCCACTACAGGTCCATTATATAACCAGGCACTACATCCACTACAGGTCCATTATATAACCAGGCACTACATCCACTACAGGTCCATTATATAACCACGCACTACATCCACTACAGGTCCATTATATAACCAGGCACTACATCCACTACAGGTCCATTATATAACCAGGCACTGCATCCACTACATGTCCATTATATAACCAGGCACTACATCCACTACAGGTCCATTATATAACCAGGCACTACATCCACTACAGGTCCATTATATAACCAGGCACTACATCCACTACAGGTCCATTATATAACCAGGCACTACATCCACTACAGGTCCATTATATAACCAGGCACTACATCCACTACAGGTCCATTATACAACCAGGCACTGCAGCTCTTTGCTTCTCGTCCCTTCTGTCATTCTGCAAAAAGAGCCAAGCGTTAACCTGCCTTACATGATTAGAAATATGCTTTAACATTTTATTTATAAATGTTATTATAAACTGGGTGGTTTGAGCCCTGAATGCTGATTGGCTGACAGCCGTGGTATATCAGACCGTATACCACGAGTATGACAAAACATTTATTTCTACTGCTCTAATTATGTTGGTAACCAGTTTATAATAGCAATAAGGCACCTCGGAGGTTTGTGGTATATTGCCAATATACCACGGCTAAGGGCTGTATCCAGGCACTCCGCGTTACGTCGTGCATAAGAACAGCCCTTAGCCGTGGTAAATTAGCCATATACCACAAACCCCCAAGGTGCCTCATTGCTTTTAAACATAACCTGTCATTGCATTGTGATATTCACTGAGTGTACAAAACCTTAGGAACACCTTCCTAATATTGAGTTGCACCCCCCTTTGCCCTCAGAACAGCCTAAATTCATTGGGCCATGGACTCTACAACGTGTTAAAACTGTTTCACAGGGATGCTGGCCCATGTTGACTCCAATGCTTCCCACAGTTGTGTCAAGTTGGCTGGATGTCCTTTGGATGGTGGACCATTCTCGATACACACAGGAAACTGTTGAGCGTGAAAAACCCAGCAGCGTTGCAGTTCTTGACACACTCAAACCGGTGCGCCTGGCACCTACTACCATACCCCGTTCAAAGGCACTTAAATATTTTGTCTTGCCCATTCACCCTCTGAACGGCACAAATACACAATCCATGTCTCAATTGTCTCACGGCTTAAAAATCCTTCTTTAACCTGTCTCCTCCCCTTCATCTACACTGATTGAAGTGGATTTAACAGGTGACATCAATAAGGGATCATCAGCTTTCACCTGGTCAGTCTATGTCATGGAAAGAGCAGGTGTTCCTAATGTTTTGTCCACTCAGTGTACAGTATGTTTTCTGTGTGAGCGCCACCTTTCACCAACTATGTAAGAGTATGTGTTTTAGCCTACGTATCCTGCAAAACTGTCTCTGTACTGTACTAGATTCTCCTATACCTCTGTCAGTAAATAAAATATCCTGTCAACTGTTAACATGTAGATGTACACTATTGTTTTCCAGAGTCCTACAGTTCATTGTGTCCTACAGGATCCATATTATGTTCTTTGACTCATGATCAGGTATTATACATTGTGGTTGTTGAAGATTATGGGTGTTCAACACAGGAGGTTGGTTTCACCTTAATTGGGGAGAACAGGCTCGTGGTAATGACTGGAGCGGAATTCGTGGAATGGTATCAAATACATCAGACATGGTTTCCAGGTATTTGATGCCATTCCATTTGCTCCGTTCCGGCCATTTATTATGAGCTGCCCCTCAACAGCCTCCACTGGTGTTCAAGGATAGACGACAGCCACAAAGAGAATGTAATGAAGATGGCAGGTCAGGGCAGGAACACGGGCATTGAGCCAGCACAAAACTGGTCCACTGGCTCCCAGACTCTCTGCCTTCATAACAAATGCAAGACAGTGGAGCCTAGAGTTGAAGACGGGTAGAAAACACAAACAACCCCACAAAGAAGAACGCTCCCCAAACCAGTTTTTCATTCTTGTTTTATCAACAAGAGGTTTTTCATTCTACTTTCTACCGTATTTTAATCCAAGACACAAATATCTGAAATATATATCCAAAGCCACCTCCCACACACCCTAACTCCGCCCTTTGGTTTCCTTTTATATAGGTAGGTCTAAAGTCTGATCTGTTGTCAGCCGCCACACCTGTTCAGACGCAGGCTAAGGATCTACTAGCTGTGAGCTACTAAATAGACCATATTACTCATGTATTACTAACGTCAGGGGTTAAAGGATATATTCGGCACCTTCTAAGTGCGGCCCGGAATACGTGAAGAATTGGTGTTTCGTTGTCAAGAATACAGCGGGGAAAGGATTACTGATATATTTGTGGCTGCACAGGATCCAAGAGCACAGCTTTCAAACTGTGCAGATATGAGTTAAGAAAGTAAAGTTAGGACTCTTAACGGTAAGGTTATGTTTAAAGTCTTGGACATATTCTGTTATTATCTAAATAAATATATTGTAAACTGCTGTTATTAGCCTACTTATTACTAATGAATGTAGCCACATTACGTGTAGCTAGTTATAACAATAATCATACAGATTATTCTCATGCAATAACTGAGATTCTGAATGCATAAATCAGACATAATCCATGGGTGATAAAGTTTCAAGTATACTCAATAGCATACTGAAATCAAATCCCTCCAGAGAGAAAATCTTAGTTGACGTAGCAAGTCTACTGTACTTCCTTGGTATATTGTTTATCTCTGGAATGCAGAAAGACACGTTTTAATTCAGTCTCCATGTTTGTTGAAGGGATAGGCAATGAATAGGTTTGTTTGCTTCTCATAGTAATGTTTCGGAAGTAAGCCATAGTCAAATACCATAAAACTGTTCAAATCACAAGCAAGTTAATGTGAGAAGCTGATATCCCAGGTTAGTTTTACTGTCAAATGAAACATACTGCGTGTGCAACCACTGCTGAGTCATCGAGGAGAGGTGTCTGATCTGCTATCCCTGTTGCTGGACCATAGGAGAGAGTAACCAGATTACCTTTATCCACTTTGGCTATTGTTTCAACTGTAGCTTTCTACTGCATGGGAACTGTAAGGGTTGGTGTGAGGTGTGACCCAGGTGCAGTGCAGGATAGACAGTAGGCAGTAGGCAGAGATGGTGAAACAAGGATCTTTACTGGTGGTCCCAAAACCAGGATACAAAACAACGGACTATTCACGAAAACAAATGTCACATATGTCTCCAAAAAACAGGCTGACAGCAAACAATACGAAATACTAACTGACTGGAAAAACACAATGACACAGGGAGAACACTTCTCGAGTACCTGTAACTCCGTCACATGATCCGACACTGATACGTACTGCTTGACATCAAGGAACTAGCAGAGAAAACTGAGCAAGGGAACACAGGGAAGTGAGGGCATAAATACACAAGTGAATCAGATAGACACAGGTGACACCAATAGGCAGATAATTAGTCCCGACTATGAGTGAGGAGGTGCCTATGGTTGTCGGAGGATGACACCTAGTGTGTCGCTCCGGAACTGCGACCCACTCCTGTAACAGGGAACACAATATGATATACCTTTTCTACAAACAACATAACTACAATGTTTGGGAAACATAATACATTTTCAACAAGAGTATCCCAAGTGGCTTATTTGCAGAGGAATGGTATGGGAATCATATGGGAATGTGTGTTTAATAGACCTGTTTCGCTATGATTTGGATGTATATTGCTTCCTCTTGTTTCAATGATGCCCTTCAGCTGAGAGTTTCAGAAAGAGTATGAGGTTAGAGAGAGATGCAAGGTTTTGATACATGGCTAAATAACATTTTAGTCATTTAGCAGATGCTCTTATCCAGAGCAATTTACAGTTAGTGCATTCATCTTATTAAGACAGCTAGGTGAGACAATCACAGTGAAAGTAAATACATTTTTCCTCTCACCCCTCTTGCCTTTGTCAGGGACCTGAATGCTGGTGTCAAGACAGGATGAGTGACAACACTGCATTGCCTGAGGGTGCAGAGAGCGGGAAGAAAGAACATGTCCGCCAGTGGCTACATAGTAGTCCCACTGTCCCACAGGAGTATAATGAGGACGTTGCAGGGACAAGTCTTCTCTGCCCTGGTGAACAGGACATGGTGGCCCGGGAGGAGAGAGCAGAGTCACCTGGCTGCCTGTCAATGAAGAGTGATCACTCAATGGGTCAGCCAATCAACTTCCAACGAGGACGTGGCACAAGAGACAAAAGGTTTGGGCCTGTATTCACAGTCTCAGAGTAGGAGTGCTGGTCTAGGATCAGTTTCACCTTTTAGATCATAATTAATAATATTATAAAGGACAGAGGGGAACTGATCCTTGATCAGCACTCCTACTCTGAGACACTTCAGGCCTTTTAACACTGCAATGTTCTTAGCCCCGGGCTAAGACTGACCCTGGGCTAGCTTATCCTGTGTTCACACAAACATTTGTTAATCCTGGGCTGAAATATCCTAGGGACAGTGGGGAGAAGACGCTAGCCTGCCTGCATAGCAACCATTTTTGTTAGCCATAGCAACCAATGTTTTCGCACTGATTAAAATATTTCATTTTTTGTAACGTTGTTGTCCTCAGATGGAAGGATGAAATAGCATAAATGTACTTATTAAAATAGTGTGCATAACTCAACACAGGCAGCACAAGCATATGCAAATTAGGTGAAAATCCAGCTATTGTGATTGGACAGTGAAAAATGAGATGCGTTTTTCTTGAACCCCTGTTTGACACCGGCTATTTTGGCACCGTGTTTCTGGGGCTAAACCCAAAAAAGTTGGTGCTAACCCTGCTCCGGAGCAGGACCAGCTAGCCCTGGGCTAAGGATGGTGCTAACCCTGCTCCGGAGCAGGACCAGCTAGCCCTGGGCTAAGGATGGTGCTAACCCTGCTCCGGAGCAGGACCAGCTAGCCCTGGGCTAAGGATGGTGCTAACCCTGCTCCGGAGCAGGACCAGCTAGCCCTGGGCTAAGGATGGTGCTAACCCTGCTCCGGAGCAGGACCAGCTAGCCCTGGGCTAAGGATGGTGCTAACCCTGCTCCGGAGCAGGACCAGCTAGCCCTGGGCTAAGGATGGTGCTAACCCTGCTCCGGAGCAGGACCAGCTAGCCCTGGGCTAAGGATGGTGCTAACCCTGCTCCGGAGCAGGACCAGCTAGCCCTGGGCTAAAGATGGTGCTAGAATGTGCAAGTGTGAACATTCGCATAGCCCCAGGCTAAAATCTCCATAAGCCCAGGGATAAGGAGACTCTTAGACCCGGGCTAAGGTGCAATGAGAACAGGCCTTTTGAATATGGGTCCCGATTTCCAACTGACATTTTGCAGTCATTACAAGCTATGTTATGGGGTTAGGGCACTGACTGTATTTTTCACAGGGAGGGAGCAGAGTCACCTACACCCAGCTGTGTGTCAATGAGGAGTGACCGCTCAATGGATCCACCGATAAACTACAAGAGAGAGTTTATTCCCAATCCCAGGTAATTTATGATTTTCATAATGAGGACGTTGCAATGTGTCAGGCAATCGACTTCCACAAGGTCACGGCGCAAGAAACAAAAGGTCTGGGCCCGTTTTCACAGTAGGAATACTGACTAGCATCATTTACATTTTAGTCATTTAGCGGACGCTCTTATCCAGAGCGACTTACATTATCTTTTTATTTTTCATTCTGGCCCCCCGTGGGAATAGAACCCACAACCCTGGCGTTGCAAACGCCATGCTCTACATCCCTGCAGGCCATTCCCTCCCCTACCCTGGGCCAATTGTGCGCCGCCCCATGGGTCTCCCGGTTGTGGCTGGCTACGACAGAGCCTGGATTCGAACCAGGATCTCTAGTGGTACAGCTAGCACTGCGATGCAGTGCCTTAGACCACTGCGCCACTCGGGAGACATTTTGCATATTCTCTGATGACGGTAGACTGACCGAAAGCTCAGCCACAGTTAAATAAATGAATTTGCATCTGACTGGGAATGTGCAGAGACCTTTTCCTGTTTCTCCACTTTAGCATTTTGACTCCAGCACCTTCACTAAATCGGTTTGGGTGTGCGGAAGATTTGGCCTATTATCTACAAGATCATAATGAATGGACAGGTGGGGACCTGATCCTAGATCAGCACTCCTACTCTGAGAAGCTTTGAATGTGTGATTGCAAAATCTTGCAAGCGATTGTACATCATGAGGATAGGATTGATTAAAAACACATCTCCATGTATTTTTCACAGGGAGGGAGCAGACTCACCTACACCCAGCTATCTGTCAATGACGAGTGACCAGTCAATGGATCCATCTCTAAGGTAATTTATGATTTTTATTTGATCTAACAGTCGGTCATGTGGGAAATCATTACTATAAAAAATAAACAAAAAGAAAATACACAATACCATGCATGTACGTATAAAAACAACATTTGAGGTTATCCAAAACAGCTAATTGGTTTAATTTCAAATGAATGTGTTTCAACCTAATGTATTTCCACCTAATGTATTTCCATCTAATGTAGGATGAAGATTTCAGACATAACACAACTATCCATTGGTGGAGTGCATGCAACAATGGTATGTTGGCAAGATTTGAGCTGAAATTGTATGTATTCATTGTAAATGTATATTCAGTGGATTGTTGTTTGTTCTTAATAATAAACAAAAGGCATTGGTGATTTGGCAAATAACAAATATTAACTACATGTGCAGGTACAGTAACTGTTAATTGGTTTTCAAAAAAATACTACTGCATTTGTTGATGATCATTTTTATTTATTTGGTTCTCAGCCTACAGAACATCAAGGTATGAACAGAGCCAGCGACCTCAGAGAATTCCCACAGAGAATCGAAGACTGGACTAAGGAGCATGTGAAAGAGTGGCTAATTAGTAGCCTCAAACTCCCTGAGGTCGCAACAAAACTTTATGAACAGGATGTGTCAGGAGCTAGCCTGGTTTGCATTGAGAAACAGGACTTGACTTATTTAGGTGTTAAGTTTGGGCCTGCGATTCAAATCATAAAAAATGTAGAGCTACTGAGAAACTACTTGGAGAGTGTAGGGAGAAGCATGAGATCCCATGAGAGTGACTCCTTCAGAAGACAGGAAATATTTAGAGCCATACCAGAAGCTAGGATAGGGTCAAATGAGGAAACTACGGATTCTGACAGTGTGAAATCGGAGTCGGTGGCTCCAAGTCTAAGCTCTTCATGGACATCAGTGGAAGAACTGAGACGTTCAGATTCAGATGTTGCATCCCCCATTCAGCTGCCAATGGGAGGGTCGGAATCCATTCCAGCTTATGGAAATATGGAGGACAATCCGAGAAAAGGTGAGACTTCCATCTCATCATTTGAAACAGCTCTGAATCTGGAGAAGAGAATATGTCCCCCACGTCCCTTCGACAAAAACGACCCATCGTTCACATACATACAAAATGATACCCTCCCGCCTGAAGCCGGTCCAAGCAATCTCATTGACCCGGTACATGAGTACAAGATCCTGCCAAGCACAGAGGAAGCCAGTGAGAAAGATATTCTTGACAAGTTCAGCAAGGAAGTGTTTTGTTTTTCCGCAGCCTGCATGAACTCTCGCACCAATGGGACCATTCATTTTGGGGTGACAGGCGGGCCCGGACACATGCATGGACAGGTGATTGGGCAAAAACTGCCATCATTCAATATGTATACAGACAAGTTTGACTTTCGTCTCAAGGAACACTTTGGAGTAAACACAAACATCGCAAGAGCATGCATCAGGCCTCCAAAATTCTTTCAGGTTCAACATCTAGATGGCACGACTTCAGACAAGTGGGTGATAGAAGTTGATGTTGTCCCAAGTTATTCACAGACTCAAGAGAAGCTTTTCTATACCTCAATAATATCTGAACATAGTGGAGAAGAACACAAAACTGAATGTCTATTTCTTCGACAAGGCCCAAAGAGTATCAACGTTCTTGCAGACAATAATCCCAGAAGTCTTCAGGAGAAGATGAGTGGTTTGACAGAGGAAGTCAAATGTTGGTCATCAGCACGCAAGTCAAACGAGGAGAGCAACTGTCAGCAGCCCAACCAAAACCACCAAGGTCAGAGGCTAAAACAATTGATAACGCATGGGAGAGACACACTTGAAAACTCATTGCAAGTTATAGTTGTCACAAACAAGTGCCACCCCAGTCAACTTGAGCATTTGGGTTTTTTGAAAGAGATGAAGTTGTTTGCAGTGCTCGAGTTTGACCCAGAATCTGACATGAACGGGACATGCTGTTTCTACAGAACAGATCGCATAGCTAATCTTCACTACCCTCGAATGTACAATACCAATGACAGTGTCTCCACTGTTATCGGAAAGCTGAACTTGTTTAAACAGACAAGCTGGATCTTTTGTAATGGTAGAGCCAATGAGGACAGTGAAGCAGACAGACCTTTCACTACCAGTGATTGGCTGAAGAAACGTGCCGGAGAAATCAGCGATATGGTTTCATTTCTCTGCGATCCAGATGTCTTGACGAAAGACAGATTACTTGTGGTGTTCATGCTTCACTCAGGAGTCACTGACATCTCAAGCCCTATACTCGAGGCCTTTTGTGCGATCTATCGCACTCTTGAGGGTGAGGATAATATGCTCTGCATATGCAAAGATTCAAATGTGTTCAGTCAATGGAGAGACATGATAAACACTCGCTGCAAAGTGGATATCACCAGTAAATGTATCTACGAACTGAGTCTGAATGAAATTGACTGCACCATCAGGAAAATCAAAGAACCCCAGACACGGTCCTCTAGGAGATATCTGCCATCTTCTGGCTCCAGTTCGGTCCTCCTGACACAAAAAGACGAAGAGCTGATGACCGTACTTGATATCCTGAGTGAAAATGAATGTGAGAACACTGAAATTGAAACCAAGGACACTTTTGAGGAATTCAAGACCAACACGGAGGAGGACTTTTATAGAGGCGGACAGGTGACTTGGTGGAACTTCTACTTGTCCGAGAGGCCAGGTTGTCTGCCATTCATCAAACGTGACAAGTATGAGGATCTTCACAACCTGATCACACCTACAGAGGGGTACACATCGCCATGTGTAATAATCAACCTCTTCCATCATCCAGGTTGTGGTGGAACAACACTGGCCATGCACGTGTTGTGGAATTTGAGACGTAAATTCAGATGTGCCTTTCTGAAAAACACCATAGCACAGAACAGTGAGATCGCAGTCCAAGTCGCACACCTGCTGACCTGTGGCAAAGAGAAGCAGTCGAGTTTTACTCCTGTTCTACTCTTGGTGGACAACTGGGAGGACGTTGAAGACCTACAGAGATGCATACTAAGTGCAGCCAATGAGAAGAAGAAACCTGAGACTCTGATGGTGATCATACTGAACTGTGAGAGATCACAAATTCCTGCAGAGAGTTCCAGAAACAGCCGACTTGATAACGTGTTCATTGTCAACAAACTCTCCACCAAAGAGCAGAGCTTCTTTGAGGTGAAACTGAAAGAGCTCAAAGGTCACCATGAAAAACCTGAAACGTTCTACGCCTTCATGATCATGACAAACAATTTCAGTGAGAAGTACATCAAGAATCTGGTGTGCAACACCCTGAAAGACCTTGACACCTCCAGAAAAGAAGGACAGCTATTTTCACTCTTAGCGTTGCTAAATACGTATGTGAACGGCTCCTACATGTCCCTGTCCCTGTGTGAGGAGTTTGTGGGGATTAGGAATGCCCTGTGGGGAAAGGAGACACTTGAGGACAAAATGAACCCATACTCCACGCTTCTGATCCGCTTCAACATTGAAGAGCATGGCACTTATCAGGCAGTTAGGTTTCTACACCAAATGATTGCAAGTAATTGCCTCAAAGTCCTTACCGGAAAGCACAAGCTTCAACTGGGGGAAATAACAACCAATCTGTTGCACTGTGACTTGCTGTACAAATCTGGGATGGGTAAGGACATCCTGGTTCAAAACATCCAAAGTATGCTGATCACGCGGCAAAGAAAGGAACTTGGACATGACAAAGATACACTGTTCTCTCCATTGATTGAAGATATACAGACGGATGAGGGAATCAGCCAAATCAAAGAAGTTCTTGTAAGAGCAACAAAGAGATTTGACAAAAACGCAACTGTGCCACAAGCTTTGGCAAGGCATTTCTACCTGAAAGAGAAAGATTATACTTCTGCTCTGCAATGGGCCCAGGATGCACAGCAGAAAAAGTACAATTCTTACATTGCTGACACATTAGGGCAGGTGTACAAAAGCCACCTGAAATATGAAATTGAGCATGCTGAAGAGCTCACACCAGAAGTGTTAGACAAATGCCTCAAATTAGCATTTCAGGCCACCAAAGCATTCAGAGATTCACAGGAACTCGCGAAGAAGGATGAGCCAATGGATTCCCTTGATCTGCCCAACAGAAAGAGGCAACGAACTTACAACACATCTGGGTATGTTGGTGAAATGGAAGTTTCAATTATTATTTTTGATATCATTAAAGATATTCCTTTCTTCAACAAAAGTGACGCACACCAAAGAGACAAAATGCTGCAGTTCCTCAAAAACCACTTGCCAGTGAGTGATTTTCATGAAACAAGCAACAGTACAAATGTTCAATTCATTGCTGTTCTGGCAGACCATGAGAAATTCCTGGTCTCTTTGAAGCCACGGCTGAAGGAGATGTTCAGTTTTTTTGAGAACTACTTCACATACCTGAAGCCGAGGTCAATCGAGAAGGAGACAGCAGAGGACAGAAACAAACGAAAAGTATCAGAGCACTTCAAGAAGTACATGCAGATCTTCTGTTCCTCGGGAGAAGAGAGGGCCTCTGAAAGGGCCAGTAAACCAAAACTGAGTCTCCGTCAGGAGATTGAGGAGCAGCGAAACTATTTGGAGCAAAAGCGAGCAGATTCATTTGCTGGGCTTCTCCAGTGTCTGAATGAGAAGAATGGGTTACAAATGGAATTAATTCTGAAGAAATGGCAGTTCATTGTTCAACATTCTACACGAAAACTCATGGCTGACCGGATCAATTTCATCCTTGCAAACATTGTTCTTCACTGCATTAAGCCAAGCTCAACATTGCTGAAGAGGTACGAGGAGCTGGTCTCCCTTCTCAACGAGGCACTGCAAGAAGAGGGAACCCATTCAAACTGCACAGAGCTATACTACCTCTCAATGTTGCTGATGTGGCCAAGAAAGGACAACTTGCTTGAAAGCACAACAACATTCAAAAACATTGGCACGTACGTCACATCATCAAAAAAATCCTTCCATCGTCGCTTCTCCCACATGTTTCCGGCGAAGAGTTGCATCGCACATTTCTACCTCGGGAACTCAAGAGGACTGAGGAGAATAATTCACAAAGGCAGGCTTGATCAGTTCCTGTGTAAAGAGGGACCCAAAACCTCACACAAGAAGGCCTCATTCAAAGATAGACCCCCAAACCCACATCAACTGTGGCAAAGTGGAGCAATATGGAGGGACCCTGAGATACAAAACCTGTTACTACGGGTCAAAGGGAAAACTGAAAACGGTGACATTTATGTTTACTACGGGGGCAATCTGAAAATCTCAGTGCGTCCAGTATACCTTGGTGGAGTCCGGAGTGGATGCAGCACGGAGGAGGTCTCCTTTTACCTTGGATTCACCATGGAGGGACCCGTAGCCTATGACATAAAGTATGAAAATGACCCGTAAACAGCTTACCATTAGGTAGACTGAGTAAGGGACGCAAGCGTTCGCACTTAGGGAAAGGAAAGGTTTCCATTGAAGTTATATAGGTCTAGAGGGTTTGACTTGGGTGAATGTCTGTGAACCAGGACAGAATCACAGTAAGTAAGATACAAGTGTGCTCTTGTCACTGTGTGAGGAAACGCAACCTCAACCACCTGGGTATAATCAAAGCAGAGAGAACAGGTGTCGGGTGACATGCAGCAATGAATCATTCATGCTTTTAGAGGTGGAACAATGACAATCAATATTGCATAAGAAATGGATTGCACTCTCTCTAAGTCCCTCTAATTTTAACATTTGAAAATACAGTACTATACAGTAGCAGATCAATGAACAAGGATTGTAGGCCTATAAACCATGTGCAACTATTCAATGCTTAATGTTTTTTTTATGATTTTGCATTGTGTTTGTTGAAAGTATCAAATGATTATTATGTTACAAGGCATATCGACTTTCTGCAAGTTATCCTGTTATGTAGCTTCTTCAGTTGTTTGTCTAAATGCATTCAATTGTGCGGTTATATTAAATTATATGCTACAAGAAATTAAATTAAAAGAGACAAGAAATTAGGATAAAACCTATTGTCAATGTTGTTAATTTAATGGAATAAAGATGATTGCATACTATATATATATATATATATATATATATTTGAGAGTATTTTTTCTCTGAATGTTCTGTACAACGATTATGATTATATAAAATATCTTCACCTGCATTTCTTGCACCCTACTGAAAATATTTTAATATTTAAATTTGTGACACTTTTGACCCTGGTATTGTGCCAAATTAATATTATTAACCTACAGTAAAGCACTGTTTGATTATTTTGTTGTTGTGTTTAATTTACCAGAAAATGTTTCATGTGCCACTTTGGCTTTTCTATATCTTACCATTTGCCCATTTTCAGCTGGACAACTATACAAAATGGCCATCCCTGAAATGTGCTGGTCCTAATCATATTTTACAAATACAAACACAACAGGCAGATAGACTATCTTTAATGATTATATTAATTTGCTACAAAAAATAGCTTTTGATTCTACATAATATGTGGTTCTGTTATGTTTTACAGTAGTTGAAATAAAGTTTTTAAGAATAACTGGTCTGACAGCACCCTCTACTGGACCAACACAAAGATAACGACATTGTTAATCACACACTGACAGTGAGGGGCTGATTACACAATACCTAACTATTAACTAATTATTCTTATGATTATTTGTTTAAACAATAGGGTCCCTTAAAGACGTGTGTGAGGTGCTGATGGTGAGAAAGTACACTATTTTTCTCAGTCAACCTGTCCAATACAATAATGGTTGTTGCTAATAATACAGTAAATAAGAATATTCTGTTCAAAACAAGTAGACAACATGTACTGTCTGTTTGCTTGTGTCCTTACTGTATATGTCTGTTGTTCTATCGTTGTTCAACGTAATAAAACTCCAAAACCAATGTCCAGTAGGCGGTAGTATTCCCAAAACTATAGCTACACGGACCTTTATAGCCGCAAGACAGCAAGCAATATGAAGTCAGAAACATTTATTCTGAAGTTAAAGATAGATAGCTAAAAAAGTAGGTTTCTTACCTGATATCTAAACGAAGGCAAACCAACGCATCAAGGTTTGCTATTATGAAGGCATTTCTTTGTCAAACATAGTGAATAGTAAACGTTAGTCTTGGCTTGCTGCAATGGTAGCTTAAAAGCGGATACCATTCTTCTTCATTTTTCAAATTTTATGATTGTCTGAATTTGTGCTAATAAAATAAGGTCCTTAACTCGATCGCAAATGTTTTGACGCGTAAACTAGGGAAGGTATCACGTTCAAGTGATGGCAATTTCAGATTCAGTGTATCTGTCAGGATGGCCGAGCGGTCTAAGGCGCTGCGTTCAGGTCGCAGTCTCCCCTGGAGGCGTGGGTTCGAATCCCACTTCTGACATTGCTTTTTTTTAAATGTAGACGCAATATGCCTTTGTTTGTAACATGTTTATATTGAACAAGAAATGTATGTCAGAAAAGGTTGTTCAGTGTTATGACACTGAAGGTATAGTTCAAATATGTATTTCCTTACCTTGAAAGCAGTCTATGACTATGAAAAATGAGTGACTGCAATACACAATATGGTTTTGTAAACTAACGACTGCATACAATTAGCAACATTAGCAATTTGAGATACATTTCCCACTATGTATGTGTATATATTCCCCCCGTTTAGCAGGCCAGGCACTGACTTTGCAACATGTATAAGTGCCAAGAGAACTCATCAAGCCTGTGTGCCCAATTATTTATATATATACACTAGATGACTGATAGGGGCGCTGTGTTGAAGCCACCGTGCCTCCATCTTGGCACCCCCCACCATTGTAAAAAATATTTTGGAAGCTATAGAAATATATTTATTAATGCCTATTTTGTTTTTGCCACATCTATTATATAACAGACACCTAAATACATACTTTAAAATTAGATTATGTGAGCTAAATATACACAAATTTACAAATATATAAAAACATTTTTCATAAAGTATATATTTTTTAGATTCCTAATGTTACTGTCCCCAACAAAAAAATTAATAAAACTAAAACTTAAATACATGTAGTTTTGTCCTTGAAACATTTAAAGCTGCAACTTTTTGGGCAACACGACCAAATTCATATAGACATATGAGTAATAGATCTGTCATTCTCATTGAACGCAAGTCTAAGAAGTGGTATATCTGTTCTATGTGCACTATTTCTATGCTTCCCATTCTTAAGTATCGTTTTTGCGTCTTCTTACTTTTGGTTTTGTACACCATCTTCAAACAGCTGAAAATACAATACTTTTGGTTATTGAAAATATATTTCACATCGGTTTAGATGGTAAAATGACTCTACACCAGGGGTGTCAAACTCATTTTAGCTCAGGGGCCACATGGAGGAAAATATATTCCCAAGTGGGCAGGACCGGAAAAATCATGGTATATATAACTTAAAAACAACAACTTCAGATTGTTTTCTTTGTTTTAATACGATCAGTGTGTCCAAAATAGTACAAGCAAAACATCACTATTAATCATAAAACAAGTCAAGTTTATTTGAAAATTCTAAAGAAAAAGAACACACAAACACACAATGCCTCAGTGATTAACAGAACTGTTTCACAGATCACAGAACTATATCAGGGTGTCATTTCTCAGGCAGAAATGTAGATAAAAATAATGAAATCCTGTTCCCCAAACAAGTGCAAGAACCACAGAGTCAAGAATAGGTTAAATATACAAATAAAATAAAAACAATTAAAAACAATAGCGCATCAACATAAAAACATATAAACATAAAGCTGGGGCCTGAGGACAGTGTCCAAAAGCACAACATCACTATTAATCATAAAACACCTCAAGTTGTTTGAAAGTTCTGGGGACAAAGAACACACAAACACACAATGCCTCAGTGATTAACAGAACTGTTTCACAGATCACAGAACTATATCAGGGTGTCATTTCTCAGGCAGAAATGTAGATAAAAATAATGAAATCCTGTTCCCCAAACAAGTGCAAGAACCACAGAGTCAAGAATAGGTTAAATATACAAATAAAATAAAAACAATTAAAAACAATAGCACATCAACATAAAAACATATAAACATAAAGCTGGAGCCTGAGGACAGTGTCCAAAAGCACAACATCACTATTAATCATAAAACACCTCAAGTTATTTGAAAGTTCTGAGGACAAAGAACACACAAACACACAATGCCTCAGTGATTCACAGAAGTATATCACAGATCATAGAACTATATCAGGGTGTCATTTCTCAGGCAGAAATGTAGATAAAAATAATGAAATCCTGTTCCCCAAACAAGTGCAAGAACCACAGAGTCAAGAATAGGTTAAATATACAAATAAAATAAAAACAATTAAAAACAATAGCACATCAACATAAAAACATATAAACATAAATCTGAAAGCGTTGCTCAAACTCCCGTAACAGTCCCGTTATTTTATCTTTGAACCGCTTCATGTCTGCCACATGTTGGGTCGCGCACACATTTTTCAGACAGGGGAAGTGAGCTGCATCACCACCGGCAAGTTGCGTCTCCCACAATGACAGCTTCAACTTGAAAGAACGTATGCTGTCATAATACTGCGTGACAACTTTGTTGCGCCCTTGCAGCTGTTTGTTCAAGTTATTCAGGTGCTCTGCACCATCTGTAGCCAGGCTGACAGTGCGGGACCAGTCCACTCCGACCCTGTCCAGCGCGCCGACGAGTGAGGTAAAAATATCAGCTGCTGTCGTTGTATCTGTCATCGGCACCAACTCCACAAACTCCTCGGTGACGGTCAATGTGTCATCAACTCCGCGGATGAAAATGGCCAGTTGTGCAACATCTGTAATGTCCGTGCTTTCATCAATTGCAACCGAAAACGCAATAAATGACTTTACTTTTTGCTTCAACTGGCTGTCCAAATCCACTGAAAGATCGGAAATCCTGTCTGCAACTGTGTTTCTTGTCAGGCTGATATTTGCAAAAGCCTGCCGCTTTTCAGGGCACACAATCTCCGCTGCCTTCATCATGCATGTTTTTACAAATTCACCCTCACTAAATGGTTTTGAAGCCACTGCGATTTCATTAGCAATGAGGTAGCTAGCTTTCACTGCAGCGTCACTGATGTCTCGGCTGTGAGTAAACACAGACTGCTGTTTCTTCAGACCCGCCAACAGTTCATTCACCTTCTCTCATCTCCGCTGTCCTTGAAAGTTGTCATATTTGTCGGCATGAAGACTCACATAGTGGCGACGAAGGTTATATTCTTTCAGCACTGCAACATGCTCTGAACACACCAAACATACAGCTTTCCCATTCAATAACATGAATAAATAGGATGACCATTTTTCTTGGAACACTCTGCACTCTGCATCCACTTTTCTCTTTTTTGACAGAGACATATTGGGGCAATGAGGGTGCCAAAGCACATAATGTTAAAAGTAGAAGCCGTAATAAATATCGCGGGCAAAACAAAGTAGCTCATTGGCTGCACGTGCTTGACCTACTTGCTCTGCCCCGGTATAAACAGTTTGCTTGCTTAACACAATTGCTATTGCGCCATCCAGTGGACGCAATTGGAACAGCAGTTTATTTTATTGAAAAATTGCAGCACATTTTTATACTTTACACATTTTATTTTTATTTTTATTTTTTAAATCTTTTATTTTAATTTTTTTTATCATCTCGCGGGCCGGATTAAACCCGTTTGCGGGCCTGATCCGGGCCCGCGGGCCGGACGTTTGACACCCCTGCACTAGGTGTTGGAACATTGCTGCTGGGACTTGCTTCCATTCAGCCACAAGAGCATTAGTGAGGTCCGGCACTGATGTTGGGCGATTAAGGTTTGACTCACAGTCTGCGTTCCAATTCATCCCAAAGGTGTTCAATGGGGTTGAGGTCAGGGCTCTGTGCAGGCCAGTCAAGTTCTTCCACACAGATCTCGACAAACCATATCTGTATGGACCTCGCTTTGTGGACAGGGGCATTGTCATGCTGAAACAGGAAAGGGTCTTCCCCAAACTGTTGCCACAAAGTTGGAAGCACAGAATCGTCTAGAATGTCATTTTATGCTGTAGCATTAAGATTTCCCTTCACTGTAACTAAGGGGCCTAGGCCGAACCATAAAAAACCGCCCCAGACCATTATTCCTCCTCCACCAAATTTTACAGTTGGCACTATGCATTTGGGCAGGTAGCGTTTTCCTG
>NW_028163549.1:0-1000 GCF_964263955.1 Coregonus lavaretus
ACAAATCTTGCTGCTGTAATGGCACACTGTGGTTTTTCACCCATTAGATATTGGAGTTTATCAAAATTGGGTTTGTTTTCGAATTCTTTGTGGATCGCTGTAATCTGAGGGAAATATGTGTCTCTAATATGGTCATACGTTTGGCAGGAGGTTAGAAAATGCAGCTCAGTTTCCACCTCATTTTGTGGGCAGTGTGCACATAGCCTGTCTTCTCCTGAGAGTCAGGTCTGCCTACGGCGGCCTTTCTCAATAGCAAGGCTATGCTCACTGAGTCTGTACATAGTCAAAGCTTTCCTTAAGTCTCTCTCTCTCTCTCTCATCTCATCTCCCTCTCTCTCTCTCTCTCTCTCTCTCTCTCTCTCTCTCTCTCTCTCTCTCTCTCTCTCTCTCTCTCTCTCTCTCTCTCTCTCATCTCCCTCTTTATCTCTCTCTCTCATCTCCCTCTCTATCTCTCTCTCTCTCCCTCATCTCATCTCCCCCCCCCCTCTCTCTCTCTCTCTCTCTCTCTCTCTCTCTCTCTCTCTCTCTCTCTCTCTCTCTCTCTCTCTTCTATCTGAGTAAAGACTCTCCAGGGATAGTGTGCAGCTCTCTCTCTCTCCTTTAAAGCTCTTTAAACATCAGGGGTCTAATACCCTTAATAAAGACTTCAGTTACAGGATGGCTCCCAAACGGCACAGATCAAATGTAGTACACTACATAGAGAATACGGTGCCATTAGAGACACAGCCATAGCATGCTGCTGGTCCCTCATCACTGACACCTAGTAGGTAGTCTATTACTGCGTTAACTGTTGCTGTGACTCCAGGGAACCTAGTAGGTAGTCTATTACTGTGTTAACTGTTGCTGTGACTCCAGGGAACCTAGTAGGTAGTCTATTACTGTGTTAACTGTTGCTGTGACTCCAGGGAACCTAGTAGGTAGTGTATTACTGTGTTAACTGTTGCTGTGACTCCAGGGAACCTAGTAGGTAGTCGATTACTGTGTTAACTGTTGCTGTGAC
>NW_028163548.1:0-5000 GCF_964263955.1 Coregonus lavaretus
TGTTGGAGGCCTTGTTCTGACTGGGGTAAGGTCTGCTGTGTGTGTGAGTGTAGTGTATCCCACCCTCAGGTACGGCTGTAGGAATATCATTTAGGCAGAGCTGTGAGTGATTGTGGGATATGAAAGGATGAAAGGATGAAAGGAGAGAGAGAGAGGAAAAATAGCCTCCTCCTTAAAAGGCCTAATCCTTACTGGGGGGGGGGGGGGGGGGGGGGGGGGGGGATGGGGGATGGGCGTCCACACACACACTTTCCCTTTCGCATTCTTCAGCTAGATTCACCAACACTGACACTCACTCACTCTGTGAGAGCTGAGATTCACCGCTGCTGATATTCACCGCCCCTGATATTCACTCACTTTGTGAGAGCTGAGATTCACCGCTGCTGATATTCACTCAATCTATGAGAGGTGAGATTCATCATCGCTGACATTCACTCACTCTGTGAGAGGTGAGATTCACCACCGCTGACACTCACTCTGTGAGAGGTGAGATTCACCACAGCGGATATTCACTCACTCTGTGAGAGGTTTGTACCAACAACCTCCTAAAGAACGTCACAGGAAGAGGCCAGGTCTGTGCTGTGGTCAGCTCATCTGCTGGCCCAATCAGCTTTTGCAGACTCTGGCTGACTGCTGGAGAATACATCAGAAACATGATGCAGTAATATTACAGACAGAATCATCCCTCCCCCTCTCCCTCCCTCCCTCCCTCCCTCCCTCCCTCCCTCCCACTCCTCCTCCTCCTCTCCTCAGGCCGTGTCAGAATACCCAAACTAGCATACTACATACTTAAAACTGCATACTCATTTTGGTGTTTGGTCTAGTAGAATTCCATTGCCTTTTCTGACTTGTGTTCGACAACAGCTGATAATCAGATAAATTGCCGCTCTTTACCAAAATGAATGAATGGTGGGAGTCAACACAATCGCGCATTACACATTCGGAGTACTATTTTCAAAATGTCACATACTATAGAACGTTATTTTTTTCGCATACTATTTAGTACGCTGGTAAAGGTATTCAGACACTACCTCTCTTTACCTCTTTCTCCTCCTACTTAACCCCTCTCTCCCCCCCTCCATTTCTCTCTCTCCTCCTCTTCCCCTTGGGTTCTTATCAGTGTGTCCAGGGCCCTCTCCGCTCCACTGTTCTCTCCATCGCCCTACCAGCCCCTCAGACCCAGGAGCACCATCTTCAGAGAAGGGGCTAATGGGAAAATAAATGACTATACCAAAAGACCTGCCACTGCACTATTCTACTGGAGAGAGAGAGAGAGAGAGAGAGAAAGCTCATCGCTTTTCAACCACCTGCTGCCATCGGTGGCCATCATAAAAAGGTCCAATATCATGGTCGATAGTGATACACACACAGACCCTGTTAGGAAATACTCCCAGAGATCTGGGATTGATTATTAGCCCTTAGCAAGGCAGCAGGGGTGGATATCAGAACCTCACATTTACCATAGTAACGCAGCAGGCCAGGACGGAAGGTTTATCATTGGGAAAGAAAGAAAGAAAGAAAAGTTTGGGAAACATTTAAATACACCCTCTCATTTCATTACCAAGCCCTGCAATGCCAAGAGCTGTCCCCCTCATCCAGCTGGTCCTGGGGATGAGTTCACAAACCTGTTCTACTAACACACTGAAGCCTCAGGACCAGAACATCCAATCAATCAGAATAAACCAAATTACAACACAGTCAAAACAAAACTACATTGCTTATTGGGAAACACAAGCACAGTGCAAAATGCAGTGTTATCTGGCCCTAAATCAACAGTACACCATGGCTAACTATTTAACCATGGTTACTGATCAAAACCTTAGAAAAACCTTGACAAAGTACAGGCTCAGTGAGCACAGCCTTGCCATTGAAAAGGACAGGCTGTGCAACCACCGCACCACAGCAGAACCCGAGACAGAGTTGCATTTCCTGACAAAATGTAAAAAAAATAAACAATTAGTGTCATTTCCCCAAATTTGAAACTCTTATTCAAGGTTTCAAAGACGTCTCTGATGAGAATAGGCTACCCCATCCTGTTGGGGGAGGACGCAGAGAGCTGTGGGTTGGCAGAGCACTACATTGCTGCCTGCCATAAGATGAGGGACAGTGTCTGACAGACCAACCAACCTGCACATGTCCTCTATATTGTTATTGTTCAATGGTTATTTTGACCCTTGGTTATTGTTGTTACTGTTGTCCCGTTGACAATATTATTTTAATTATGTTAATAGTGTAAATATCCAAAGTAAGCTTTGGCAATATGTACATGGTTACGTCATGCCAATAAAGCAAATTGAATTGAATTGAGAGAGAGATGGAGAGAGGGAATGAGAGAGAGAGATGGAGAGAGCGAATGAGAGAGAGCGAGATGGAGAGAGTGAGAGAGATGGAGAGAGAATGAGAGAGATGGAGAGAGAATGAGAGAGAGAGAGAGAGAGAGAGAGAGAGAATGAGAAAGCGAGAATGAGAGAGAGAGAGCGAGAGAGAGAATGAGAGCGAGGTGAGACGAGGGATCATTGATCCTGAGAACATGGTTTACCCCAGACTAGTATTTGTAATAAGTGTAAATTGAGGGCAGTGCTGAGGTAATGGACCCTGGCAGAGAACTGCTGACGGTGCTCAGTTCTAGAGAGACTGGAGGAGGCAGACATGTGACTACTAGCAGTGGGTAAGAGGAGTGAGGTAGGTGGGAGGAAGGGAGGCAAAGGGGTCCACCACCCAAGCTCCAACCCCCCATTAGAATGGGGCTGACAGTTTGACATTGGGGAACACACAAAACACACCTCATTAGAAGATCCCTGATTTGAACACTTTTCTCTCTCTCACACACACACACACACACACACACACACACACACACACAGACACACAGAGACACACACACACACAGACACACACACACACACACACACAGCCCTCATCTCCTCCAACTGTATCTTTACATCCAGTGACAGAACAGACTCTTAATTCAGCCTTTAAGTCTGTTTGTTTTAGCGTTTAGTCGTGGTTTAAGACCTGGAGTATAATATCTGTGGTTTAAGGTTTAAAATCAGACATGACAATGATGATATGAGTTTAATCCAGAACAAGCTGATTTACTAAAGGAGGTCTTAAGATGGCAGAGGACAAACAACTATGATAATAAGATTCTCATACTCATCTTAACAAGGTCTGTGTGTGTGTGTGTGTGTGTGTGTGTGTGTGTGTGTCTCTCTGTGTGTGTGTGTCTCTCTGTGTGTGTGTGTGAATGTGTGTGTGTCTCTGTGTGTGTGTGTGTGTCTGTCTCTGTGTATGTGTTAAGATGACAGATGGCAAAGAGTTTAGAGACTATTTGCCTCTCAAAAGGTGTCCAGAGTAAACACACACGAGCAGTCACACTCTCTCCTCTCCTCTCCTCTCCTCTCCTCTCCTCTCCTCTCCTCTCCTCTCCTCTCCTCTCCTCTCCTCTCCTCTCCTCTCCTCTCCTCTCCTCTCCTCTCCTCTCCTCTCCTCTCTAAGCCCTGTGTTGTGAGTCATCTCCACAGACTGTTAGAGTGTTCTGGCTAAAGTGTAACTGGCAGTGAGGAGCATTAGACCCTATTCACTGTCAGCTAGCGGAACGTTCCTTCGCTGGGACACACACACACACACACACGCTCGGTTTGCTAACCAACCCCACCACACACTTGCACATACTCAAAAAAAGCATCCCCCCCCCCCCCCCCCTCCCATCTACACACACCCTGTCACGAGGACACACACACACACACACACACACTCCGGGTGGTGGGTCATTGTTGTGTGTAAACAGGGGGATTTGTGTGTTGGGGATGTTTAGCGTTTACGCCACAGAGTCTGTCTCCATCTTGGGCAGCCATCTTAAGACGCACAGGCCAAAATAAATAACTGACTCAGAGATTAGAACTAACCACCGCTCTACAGCGAGCCAATCAACAGAGGACATACCAAGGAGAGGAGCTGACCCAGAGGACATACCAAGGAGTGGAGCTGGCATCTCTGTCCTCTGTTCAGTCCCTCCCTTTCTCATTTTATACCAACCCCCAAAACCTGATCCAGCTTACCTCTGCTGAACCCTGTGTGCTGAATCAGTGTGTGTGTGTGTGTGTGTGTGTGTGTTCTTGTATGCGAGCGTGTGTGTGTGTGTGAGCGTGTGTGTGTGTGTGCGCTTGTATGCGAGTGTGTGTGCTTGTATGCGAGCATGCATGTGTGTGTGTGTGGGTCAGGTTGGGGACAGTAGAAGTAACTTGAGAGTAGAAGTCGATGTTTTAAGACTGGCACAGACCTCAGTCAGAGAGAGAGAGAGAGACACACTACACAAAGGGAAGTACACTGTGGAATAGGTAGAGCCTAAATTCCCCTCAACCTCTGGTCTAGGGTCAAATATTGTTCTGACCCCCCTATGGGGTCTAAGTCCTAGTCACCATTTTATTTAGGGAACAAACAATTAAGAATACATATTATTGTATGGGACAATATACAAAGGTTTTTGAAGGATAATAAAAAGTAAATGTATTTATTTGAGAGAAATGACAATGTAATAAATTGATGGTTATTTGTTGATGTAAAAGTCTATATTTACCGTCATTAGATTGGGGCTGGGGTGGGGTCGCCACAAATATGGCCAAAAAAATGGGTTCGCCACACTAACTCCCCACTAACTTCCCACCAACAAACCCCCCACTAACTAACCTCCTATTAACTAACCCCCTATTCCCACACTACCCCCCCACTAACTAACCAACTCCCAACTCTAACTAACCAACTCCCCACTCTAACTAACCAACTCCCCACTCTAACTAACCAACTCCCCACTCTAACTAACCAACTCCCCACTCTAACTAACCAACTCCCCACTCTAACTAACCAACTCCCCACTCTAACTAACCAACTCCCCACTCTAACTAACCAACTCCCCACTCTAACTAACCAACTCCCCACTCTAACTAACCAACTCCCCACTCTAACTAACCAACTCCCCACTCTAACTAACCAACTCCCCA
>NW_028163548.1:10000-15000 GCF_964263955.1 Coregonus lavaretus
CACACACACCTGATATGACGGCCCCTTAATACACACACACCTGATATGACGGCCCCATCACCAGCCCAAATCATCTTGATATGCCCACTTTACAACAGAAACACATACACAAACACACACACCACACACAGAGACAGACACACACACTAGAGGTGTAAACGTTTAAACCTTAAAATGAAGTTGGGATCCTTAACGTTAAGAAAAATCCCACAAAATGTAAATCACAGTGCAGTTATCACAAAACCTATTATTTCCCGTGCTATAGCCTAACTAGACGACAGGCTATAAAGGCCTGGGGAAAGTTGGGTCATTTAAATAAAGCCAGAGAGGAAGAGGAGAACTTTGTGAATTTGCGAGGCATGCAAGACAAGACATTGTGAGACACAGGTTACCAAGACATTCTTTCTGCCTGCCCCCTCCTCTCTTTCCCTCACGCTGGCCTGCCTGCCCCCTCCTCTCTCTCTCTCACGCTGGCCTGCCTGCCCCCTCCTCTCTCTCCCTCACGCTGGCCTGCCTGCCCCCTCCTCTCTCTCTCTCACGCTGGCCTGCCTGCTCCCTCCTCTCTCTCTCTCACGCTGGCCTGCCTGCCCCCTCCTCTCTCTCCCTCCCTCACACTGGCCTGCCTGCCCCCCTCTCTCTCTCCCTCACGCTGGCCTGCCTTCCCCCTCCTCTCTCTCCCTCACGCTGGCCTGCCTGCCCCCACCTCTCACTCCCTCACGCTGGCCTGCCTGCCCCTCCTCTCTCTCCCTCACGCTGGCCTGCCTTCCCCCTCCTCTCTCTCCCTCACGCTGGCCTGCCTGCCCCCACCTCTCACTCCCTCACGCTGGCCTGCCTGCCCCTCCTCTCTCTCCCTCACGCTGGCCTGCCTGCCCCTCCTCTCTCTCCCTCACGCTGGCCTGCCTTCCCCCTCCTATCTCTCCCTCCCGCTGGCCTGCCTGCCCCCTCCTCTCTCTCCCTCACGCTGGCCTGCCTGCCCCTCCTTGCGCTCCCTCACGCTGGCCTGCCTGCCCCTCCTCTCTCTCCCTCACGCTGGCCTGCCTGCCCCTCCTCGCGCTCCCTCACGCTGGCCTGCCTGCCCCTCCACTCGCTCCCTCACGTTGGCCTGCCTGCCCCTCCTCGCGCTCCCTCACGCTGGCCTGCCTGCCCCTCCTCGCGCTCCCTCACGCTGGCCTGCCTGCCCCTCCTCGCGCTCCCTCACGCTGGCCTGCCTGCCCCTCCTCACGCTCCCTCACGCTGGCCTGCCTGCCCCTCCTCGCGCTCCCTCATGCTGGCCTGCCTGCCCCCTCCTCTCTCTCCCTCACGCTGGCCTGCCTGCCCCTCCTCGCGCTCCCTCACGCTGGCCTGCCTGCCCCTCCTCGCGCTCCCTCACGCTGGCCTGCCTGCCCCTCCTCGCGCTCCCTCACGCTGGCCTGCCTGCCCCTCCTCGCGCTCCCTCACGCTGGCTTGCCTGTTCATGCTCTTCACCAGAGATCTGTATATAATGACGAGATGCTCATGTCTCCACCATAACAATGGGAGTTGTTGTCCCAAGGGCAGGAAGGCAGGCGACAAGCTAAGGTCCAAAATAAGCCCATAGAAACGCATTGGGCTGGGGGCCTCCCGAGTGGTGCAGTGCCACTAGAGATCCTGGTTCGAATCTAGGCTCTGTCGTAGCCAGCCGCGACCGGGAGACCCATGGGGCGCACAATTTCCCCAGCGTCGTCCAGGGTAGAGGAGGGATGTCCTTGTCCCATCGCGCTATAGCGACCCCTGTGGCGGGCCGGGCGCAGTGCACGCTGACTCGGTCGCCAGGTGTACGGTGTTTCCTCCGACACATTGGTGCGGCTGGCTTTCGGGTTGAGCGGGCACTGTGTCAAGAAGCAGTGCGGCTCGGTTGGGTTGTGTTTCGGAGGACGCACGACTCTCGACCTTCGCCTCTCCGGTGTCTGTACGGGGGTTGCAGCGATGGGACAGGGACTGTAACTACTACCAATTGGATACCACGAAAAAGGGGGTAGATAGGCCTAGTGCACGGTTTTGACTGTCTACCTGGTGGCTGACCTGCCTATACTGATAGATAGGCCTAGTACATGGTTCTGACTGTCTGCCTGGTGGCCATCCTGCCTATACTGATAGATAGGCCTAGTACATGGTTCTGACTGTCTGTCTGGTGGCTGACCTGCCTATACTGATATATAGGCCTAGTACATGGTTCTGACTGTCTGTCTGGTGGCCAACCTGCCTATACTGATAGATAGGCCTAGTACATGGTTCTGACTGTCTGTCTGGTGGCCGACCTGCCTATACTGATAGATATACCTAGTACATGGTTCTGACTGTCTGTCTGGTGGCTGACCTGCCTATACTGATAGATAGGCCTAGTACATGGTTCTGACTGTCTGTCTGGTGGCCAACCTGCCTATACTGATAGATAGACCTAGTGCACGGTTTTGACTGTCTACCTGGTGGCTGACCTGCCTATACTGATAGATAGGCCTAGTACATGGTTCTGACTGTCTGCCTGGTGGCCATCCTGCCTATACTGATAGATAGGCCTAGTACATGGTTCTGACTGTCTGTCTGGTGGCTGACCTGCCTATACTGATATATAGGCCTAGTACATGGTTCTGACTGTCTGTCTGGTGGCCAACCTGCCTAAACTGATAGATAGGCCTAGTACATGGTTCTGACTGTCTGTCTGGTGGCCGACCTGCCTATACTGATAGATATACCTAGTACATGGTTCTGACTGTCTGTCTGGTGGCTGACCTGCCTATACTGATAGATAGGCCTAGTACATGGTTCTGACTGTCTGTCTGGTGGCCAACCTGCCTATACTGATAGATAGACCTAGTACATGGTTCTGACTGTCTGTCTGGTGGCTGACCTGCCTATACTGATAGATAGGCCTAGTACATGGTTCTGACTGTCTGTCTGGTGGCCAACCTGCCTATACTGATAGATAGGCCTAGTGCACGGTTCTGACTGTCTGTCTGGTGGCTGACCTGCCTATACTGATAGATAGGCCTAGTACATGGTTCTGACTGTCTGTCTGGTGGCTGACCTGCCTATACTGATAGATAGGCCTAGTACATGGTTCTGACTGTCTGTCTGGTGGCTGACCTGCCTATACTGTTAGATAGGCCTAGTACATGGTTCTGACTGTCTGTCTGGTGGCTGACCTGCCTATACTGATAGATAGGCCTAGTACATGGTTCTGACTGTCTGTCTGGTGGCCGACCTGCCTATACTGATAGATAGGCCTAGTACATGGTTCTGACTGTCTGTCTGGTGGCTGACCTGCCTATACTGATAGATAGGCCTAGTACATGGTTCTGACTGTCTGTCTGGTGGCTGACCTGCCTATACTGATAGATAGGCCTAGTACATGGTTCTGACTGTCTGTCTGGTGGCTGACCTGCCTATACTGTTAGATAGGCCTAGTACATGGTTCTGACTGTCTGTCTGGTGGCTGACCTGCCTATACTGTTAGATAGGCCTAGTACATGGTTCTGACTGTCTGTCTGGTGGCTGACCTGCCTATACTGATAGATAGGCCTAGTACATGGTTCTGACTGTCTGTCTGGTGGCCAACCTGCCTATACTGATAGATAGGCCTAGTACATGGTTCTGACTGTCTACCTGGTGGCCAACCTGCCTATACTGATAGATAGGCCTAGTACATGGTTCTGACTGTCTGTCTGGTGGCCAACCTGCCTATACTGATAGATAGGCCTAGTACATGGTTCTGACTGTCTGTCTGGTGGCTGACCTGCCTATACTGATAGATAGGCCTAGTACATGGTTCTGACTGTCTGTCTGGTGGCCAACCTGCCTATACTGATAGATAGGCCTAGTACATGGTTCTGACTGTCTGTCTGGTGGCCAACCTGCCTATACTGATAGATAGGCCTAGTACATGGTTCTGACTGTCTGTCTGGTGGCCAACCTGCCTATACTGATAGATAGGCCTAGTACATGGTTCTGACTGTCTGTCTGGTGGCCGACCTGCCTATACTGATAGATAGGCCTAGTACATGGTTCTGACTGTCTGTCTGGTGGCTGACCTGCCTATACTGATAGATAGGCCTAGTACATGGTTCTGACTGTCTGTCTGGTGGCCAACCTGCCTATACTGATAGATAGGCCTAGTACATGGTTCTGACTGTCTGTCTGGTGGCCAACCTGCCTATACTGATAGATAGGCCTAGTACATGGTTCTGACTGTCTGTCTGGTGGCTGACCTGCCTATACTGATAGATAGGCCTAGTACATGGTTCTGACTGTCTACCTGGTGGCTGACCTGCCTATAATGTTAGATAGGCCTAGTACATGGTTCTGACTGTCTACCTGGTGGCTGACCTGCCTATACTGATAGATAGGCCTAGTACATGGTTCTGACTGTCTGCCTGGTGGCCAACCTGCCTATATTGCGCCCCTCCCTTCTCCCTCGCTAGCTCGTTATGAAAGATGTGAGTGTTTGTGTTCTCGGAAGTGCGGCAGCTAACCAGTTTCCTCTGTTCCAAAAATACTGAATCTTAGGAGTCGATTCCTACCAGAATCAAATCTTGACAAAATGGGAGTCGACACCAGGAGTCGACGTGCAAGGAGTCGAGGAATCAATTATTTTGGCGTTGACTCTCCACCACGACGTCATCGTCGTTAACAGTTGGAAAATGGCAGAGAAAGACAAGAGACAGCAGTCCTGTAGGACAATACTTTGAGAAGTTAAATGAGAAGGAAATGCAGACTTTGTGAGGTGGAATTGAGCTACAGTAATGGTAGTACAGGTACAATGCTTAACCATCTGAAAGGGACGCACCTTGAGACCCAAACCATTGCTGGCAGCAGCACAGCTGCATTGAGAATTCACATGGAATAAAAAATACAGAAATGTTGCGTTTTAACGGAAACTGATACAAAAATGGCAGTTTAAAAGTAACGGAAAATGTTATATTTGTCACATACCTAACACACACACACACACACACACACAGAGACACACACACACACACAGAGAC
>NW_028163548.1:17500-47787 GCF_964263955.1 Coregonus lavaretus
TTTCAAGGAAGGTAGCTATGGAGTGAGTTACCTGCCAAAAGGTCTCTCACTCCTATCACCAGGATCGTGTGAAAATCCATATGTAAATTGTCAGGATCGTGAGAATAGCCATGCGTGAAACATGAAGCGTAAACGTTAAATTTCATGTGTGAACATTCGAACACCATGTTACGATTACGGACTAGCATTTTAGGCTTGAACAAATCTTGTGTTGCAATTCTGACGTACAATAATACCTTTCAGAGTTTTGGCAGTTTCATCTCACCAATAAAATAAACGCACCCCAAACGGCCTGTGAGGAGTGCTACGCGAACAAGCATAACACAGAATTTTTAAAAACGGAAAGAGGTCTCCTGCACGTTTTCAAGTTAAAAGTCTCCATTCTCTATTACTCCTCAGTTGAGTTTACTTCACATTTAGGTACCTAATGTAATGGATTTGTTTGCCAGCGCAAGTCTAGATAGCACTAGCTGTATTATGCCTACAACAGTGAAGTTTCAGTCTGCTAGGTGTATCTGTACAGCATGGGCATATCTCTGGGTGAAGTGGACATCCCCATGCATGCACCTTATCAAAATATGACTACTTTAATATTGCACCATCCCAATCATAACCAGTAGTATCTACCAGGAATAATGAAACATAGAATAACAATATATGTTTGGTGAATCTATTCATTATGTATGACCACTGGAGTCTTTGCCACTCAAAATCTTTTTTTTAAGGAATATTTTGATATGCATTTCATAACTTAAAATCTTGCCAAAGCATATTCCGTAGGATTTTAAAAGAATTTAACATGATTTATATGAATCGGGTCATGAACATATGGACATTGAAATGAACAAGGAAATGGTTAAACGGAGGCGAAGTCTGGCATTAGCTTATTCCCACACTTTACAACAACTCTGTTGTAGTGGTTTTAGGTAGTCTCCCTGCAGGCTGTTCCCTCCATCGGGACACCGCTGCCCAGTTGAAGAGCTTGTGATCTCCATGCAGCCCCATGCGCCTTCTGAAAAGCCCTCAGCCTCAGAAGATGCCCTTCTGGAGGCATGCAGCCATACAGTCACTATACCCTAATGTAGGCCTATTTGCCTTCTAGCCAAATCATGTGCAGAGCGTTGCATGATGCGTGCAACTCACCATTCCAACATATTTGAACATTTAATTCATCCTTCATTCAGTTCAGTCAGTCAGTCAGTCGTCCGAGTTGCAAAAGGAACTAAACATCTAAAGAGAATAGAACAGTCTTATCCATTACTTTAATAATTGAATGTTTCATTTAGGCCTATCCCCCCCCCCCCCCCCAAAAAAAATAGGCCTTCAACTTGTAGGCATTTCAATTTAGGCTATAATTTTGTGTACTGGTGTCTTACGGAATAATTTTAGAACTCTATTTGTGTTTTATAACAGTTTTTATTATAGGCCTCCCCTTAGAGAGAGACCCCAGCTCACAGCTTCTAAATAATCAATCAATCAATCAATTTTATTTTATATAGCCCTTCTTACATCAGCTAATATCTCGAAGTGCTGTACAGAAACCCAGCCTAAAACCCCAAACAGCTAGTAATGCAGGTGTAGAAGCACGGCCTCTAAATATAGCCTCTAAATACAGCCTCTAAATACAGCCTCTAAATACATTTTAAACAAAACAGTTGAAGAAGCAGGTGCAGTGGCTGACAGGGTAAACAGATCTGGCAGTAAGAACAGGCTATAGATAGTCTGGACCATTTGGGACCCCTTGGCTATTTCGCTCAGGACAGGTTATAGCCAAGACTTAATCACTATTTAGTTTTGTCTCATGTATTGATATGGATATAGCCTCTGCGTGACGGGGTGGTGTAATGCAAAGCCTACCCACAGAGTGGAATTCACTAATACAACAGTCAGAATGCCTAATATAAGGCCTACAGTCCCTGCTCCCAAATACTGGAAAAAGTGTGAAATGAAACCGGAAGCTGCAAAGCAACTCTTAACGTCTGGGCTAGAGTTTCTTGATTGACTAGCTAACTTCGACCAGCTACGTTTGGTTCATGTCCTTTGCAGATGCCACATTACTGACAAAAGGTTGTACTCATAAAAAAGATCTGTAACCGAGTAAAGGGAGACGTAAAGTATGAATTGAACGTGTAAATGTTCCTTCATGTACGTTTACTGATCTAATGTAAAGTTTACGTTTCATGTTTCACACATGGCTTTTCTTACGATCCTAACAATTAACTTATGGCTTTTCTTACGATCCTAACAGTTTACTTATGGATTTTCTTACGATCCTAACGATACGTACGTTCAACCGCTTGGCAGCTATCTCGTTCCATAGGTAGCTGGCTAAAGACTCAGTGTAACCAAAGAAGGCAATCTGCTTTGTCAAACGTGGACAGACAAACAGCTCAGAACACACACAAATACACGCACACACACACACACACACACACACACACACACACGCACACACACACAGTGACACCCCCCCCCCCCCCCCAAACTGAGTAATCTGCTGCCAACTAGTCCAGTCAGTCAGGAGGTCTTTGATGTTAGTCTCACTTGGAGCAACGTCCTCTCAACCTCTTCACTTTCACATCTTCCCCCATCTCCCCCCTCTTCCCCCATTTCCCCCATATCCCCCTTTCTCTCTCTTTCTAATGCTCTGTTTTTCCTTCCCTCCTTTATACCCCACCTTCTCTCCCCTCCCTTCCTCCCTCCCACCCTTTCTCTCTCCCCTCCCTCCCACCCTCCCACCCTTTCTCTCTCCCCTCCCTCCCTCCCTCCCTCCCACCCTTTCTCTCTCCCCTCCCTCCCACCCTTTCTCTCTCCCCTCCCTCCCTCCCTCCCTCCCACCCTTTCCCTCTCCCCTCCCTCCCACCCTCTCTCTCTCCCCTCCCTCCCTCCCTCCCTCCCTCCCACTAATACGGCCATACATTTGGCAGGAGGTTAGGATGTGCAGCTCAGTTTCCACCTCATTTTGTGGGCAATGAGCACATATTCTGTCTTCTCTTGAGAGCCAGGTCTGCCTATGGCGACCTCGCTAAATAGCAAGGCTATGCTCACCGAGTCTGTACATAGTTTTCCTTAGTTTTGGGTCAGTCACAGTGGTCAGGTATTCTGCTACTGTGTACTCTCTGTTTAGGGCCAAATAACATTCCAGTTTGCTCTGTTCTTTTGGATGATTCTTTCCAGTATGTCAAATATTTATCTTTTTTCTTTCTCATCATTTGGTTGGGTCTAACTGTGTTGCTGTCCTGGGGCTCTGTGGGGTCTGTTTGTGTTTGTGAACAGAGCCCCTGAACCAGCTGGCTGAGTGGACTCTTCTCCAGGTTAATCGCTCTGTAGGTGAGGGCTTTGTGATGGAATGTGTGAGCATCACTTCCTTTAAGGTGGTTGTAGCTCCTTTCTGGATTTTGATAACTAGCGGGTATAGTCCTAATTCTGCTCTGCATACATTGTTTAGGGTTTTGCGTTGTACACAAAGTATATTTTTGCAGAATTCTGCATGCAGAGTCTCAATTGGGTGTTTGTCCCATTTAGTGAATTCTTGGTTGGTGAGTGGACCCCAGACCTCACAACCATAGAGGTCCCTTTCTCTACCTCCATCTCTCCCCACCCCACACACTCAAGTAACCATGTTTTTCTAGTTCCACCTTTGCAATACATTCAGTTCCTACTCCATTCAACTCTCTCCTTCACCAAGAGACTACTAAGAGTTCAAAAAGCCCACCTTGCCCTGTTCCCACAAAACAAAACAAAAGCAATTCTCTCTTCTTTTCAACTGTGTGTTTCATGCCACTACTGACATTTACATTTTCTTCTGTAAGACACATTACATGAGAACTGTAAAGGGTATTTATCTTTGAACTTTATAGGAACAGATCACAAGCGGGACTAACATATGAAACAGCACTTTTTCAGAGATCAGCTGATGATTCTATTGGGGGAGGCATGAGAGAGAGAGGAAGAGATGAGGGAAGGAGAGAGGGGAGAGAGGGAGATGGAGGTAGAGAGGTAGATGTTAGTAGAGAGGAGGGAGAGAGAGGTAGATGGAGGGAGAGAGAGGTAGATGGAGGGAGAGAGAGGTAGATGGAGGGAGAGAGAGGTAGATTGAGGGGGAGGGAGAGAGGTAGATGGAGGGAGAGAGAGGTAGATGGAGGGAGAGAGAGGTAGATGGAGGGAGAGAGGGGTAGATGGAGGGAGAGAGGGGTAGATGGAGGGAGAGAGGGGTAGATGGAGGGAGAGAGGGGTAGATGAGGGAGAGAGAGGTAGATGGAGGGAGAGAGAGGTAGATGGAGGGAGAGAGAGGTAGATGGAGGGAGAGAGAGGTAGATGGAGGGAGAGAGGGGTAGATGGAGGGAGAGAGGGGTAGATGGAGGGAGAGAGGGGTAGATGAGGGAGAGAGAGGTAGATGGAGGGAGAGAGAGGTAGATGGAGGGAGAGAGAGGTAGATGGAGGGAGAGAGAGGTAGATGGAGGGAGAGAGAGGTAGATGGAGGGAGAGAGAGGTAGATGGAGGGAGAGAGGTAGATGGAGGGAGAGAGAGAGAGGTAGATGGAGGGAGAGAGAGAGAGGTAGATGGAGGGAGAGAGAGGCAGATGGAGGGAGAGAGGGGTAGATGGAGGGAGAGAGGGGTAGATGAGGGAGAGAGGAGGGAGAGAAGTAGATAGAGGGAGAGAGACAGGAAGAGAGGGGGAGATGAGAGGAAGATGAGGAGAAAGGAGGGAGAGAGAGAGCAAGAGATGAGGGAAGGAGAGAGGGAGAGAGAGGTAGATGGAGGTAGAGAGGAGGTAGAGATAGAGGAAGAGAGGGGGAGAGAGAGATAGATGGAGAAAGAGAGGAGGGAGAGCGAGAGAAAGGGAGAGACATTTTGAGAGAGGTACCAGTGGACTGGCTTCGTGCCACCCAGGAGCCTCCTACCCATCTGTTATTTTCCCCCAGTGGAGAACACACACACACACACAATAATGGTCCCATGCCAAGGGTTCCAGACAGATGTGACCTTTCCCATTGACTCAGTACTAGAAGCATGCTCTGGATTTCCCAACCTGAGATTTAATTCCCCAAGGTGTACTCAGTCTTTGAACACAAACACACACACTCACACACAGACATAGTAAAGGTATGAGTGTCCTATGCCAAAAACATTCCTAATATGACTTCATTACCCATCATTGGAGATGCAGTGAATGTTTTTACTTAAGGACTGAAAGCTAATATCTGAGTCTGACCACTAGATGGCAGCATGTACCCATGTAATTCCAGGCCAGCCCTGTCCAGTCCATATAGTCCAGCCCTGTCCATATAGTCCAGCCCTGTCCAGTCCATATAGTCCAGCCCTGTCCATATAGTCCAGCCCTGTCCAGTCCATATAGTCCAGCCCTGTCCATATAGTCCAGCCCTGTCCAGTCCATATAGTCCAGCCCTGTCCAGTCCATATAGTCCAGCCCTGTCCAGTCCATATAGTCCAGCCCTGTCCAGTCCATATAGTCCAGCCCTGTCCAGTCCATATAGTCCAGCCCTGTCCAGTCCATATAGTCCAGCCCTGTCCAGTCCATATAGTCCAGCCCTGTCCAGTCCATATAGTCCAGCCCTGTCCAGTCCATATAGTCCAGCCCTGTCCAGTCCATATAGTCCAGCCCTGTCCAGTCCATATAGTCCAGCCCTGTCCAGTCCATATAGTCCAGCCCTGTCCAGTCCATATAGTCCAGCCCTGTCCAGTCCATATAGTCCAGCCCTGTCCAGTCCATATAGTCCAGCCCTGTCCAGTCCATATAGTCCAGCTCTGTCCAGTCCATATAGTCCAGCCCTGTCCAGTCCATATAGTCCAGCCCTGTCCAGTCCATATAGTCCAGCCCTGTCCAGTCCATATAGTCCAGCCCTGTCCAGTCCATATAGTCCAGCCCTGTCCAGTCCATATAGTCCAGCCCTGTCCAGTCCATATAGTCCAGCTCTGTCCAGTCCATATAGTCCAGCCCTGTCCAGTCCATATAGTCCAGCCCTGTCCAGTCCATATAGTCCAGCCCTGTCCAGTCCATATAGTCCAGCCCTGTCCAGTCCATATAGTCCAGCCCTGTCCAGTCCATATAGTCCAGCCCTGTCCAGTCCATATAGTCCAGCCCTGTCCAGTCCATATAGTCCAGCCCTGTCCAGTCCATATAGTCCAGCCCTGTCCATATAGTCCAGCCCTGTCCATATAGTCCAGCCCTGTCCAGTCCATATAGTCCAGCCCTGTCCAGTCCATATAGTCCAGCCCTGTCCAGTCCATATAGTCCAGCCCTGTCCAGTCCATATAGTCCAGCCCTGTCCAGTCCATATAGTCCAGCCCTGTCCAGTCCATATAGTCCAGCCCTGTCCAGTCCATATAGTCCAGCCCTGTCCAGTCCATATAGTCCAGCCCTGTCCAGTCCATATAGTCCAGCCCTGTCCAGTCCATATAGTCCAGCCCTGTCCAGTCCATATAGTCCAGCTCTGTCCAGTCCATATAGTCCAGCCCTGTCCAGTCCATATAGTCCAGCCCTGTCCAGTCCATATAGTCCAGCCCTGTCCAGTCCATATAGTCCAGCCCTGTCCAGTCCATATAGTCCAGCCCTGTCCAGTCCATATAGTCCAGCCCTGTCCAGTCCATATAGGCCAGCCCTGTCCAGTCCATATAGTCCAGCCCTGTCCATATAGTCCAGCCCTGTCCAGTCCATATAGGCCAGCCCTGTCCAGTCCATATAGTCCAGCCCTGTCCAGTCCATATAGTCCAGCCCTGTCCAGTCCATATAGTCCAGCCCTGTCCAGTCCATATAGTCCAGCCCTGTCCAGTCCATATAGTCCAGCCCTGTCCAGTCCATATAGTCCAGCCCTGTCCATATAGTCCAGCCCTGTCTAGTCCATATAGTCCAGCCCTGTCCAGTCCATATAGTCCAGCCCTGTCCAGTCCATATAGTCCAGCCCTGTCCAGTCCATATAGTCCAGCCCTGTCCAGTCCATATAGTCCAGCCCTGTCCAGTCCATATAGTCCAGCCCTGTCCAGTCCATATAGTCCAGCCCTGTCCAGTCCATATAGTCCAGCCCTGTCCAGTCCATATAGTCCAGCCCTGTCCAGTCCATATAGTCCAGCCCCGTCCAGTCCATATAGTCCAGCCCTTTGCAGCCCAGACTAGACCAGCCCAGTATAAGTGAGGGGAGAGGTAAGACTGTACTTACATTTTCTATGACAAACGTCCACTCCTTGTCTTCAAACTCTTCTGCGTGGGGGTCCTAGGAGAGAAAACAAATGAGACAGTGCCTTCAGAAAGTATTCAGACACCTTCCCCTTTTCCACATTTTGTTACCTTACAGCCTTATTCTAAAATTGATTAAATTGATTTTTCCCCTCATCAATCCACACACAATACCCCATAATCACCAAGCGAAAACCGGTTTTTAGACATTTTTGCAATTGTATAATTTTTTAAAACAGAAATACCTTATTTACATAAGTATTCAGACCCTTTGTTATGAGACTCGAAATTGAGCTCAGGTGCATCCTGTTTCCATTGATCATCATTGAGATGCTTCTACAACTTGATTGGAGTCCACCTGTGGTAAATTCAATTGATTGGACATGATTTGGAAAGGCACACACCTGTCTATATAAGGTCCCACAGTTGACAGTGCATGTCAGAGCAAAAACCAAGCAATGAGGTTGAAGGAATAGTCCATAGACCCCCGAGACAGGATTGTGTCGAGGCACAGATCTGGGGAAGGGTACCAAAAAATGTCTGCAGCATTGGAGGTCCCCAAGAACACACTGGCCTCCATCATTCTTAAATGGAAGGAGTTTGGAACCACCAAGACTCTTCCTAGAGCTGGCCGGCCGGCCAAACTGAGCAATCGGGGGAGAAGGGCCTTGGTCAGGGAGGTGATCAAGAACCCGATGGTCACGCTGACAGAGCTCCAGAGTTCCTCTGTGGAGATGGGAGAACCTTCCAGAAGAACAACCATATCTGCAGCACTCCACCAAATCAGGCCTTTATGGTAAAGTGGCCAGATGGAAGCCACTCCTCAATAAAAGGCACATGACAGCCCGCTCGGAGTTTGCCAAAAGGCACCTAAAGGACTCTCAGACCATGAGAAACAAGATTCTCTGGTCTGATGAAACCAAGATTGAACTCTTTGGCCTGAATGTCAAGCATCACGTCTGGAGGAAACCTGGCCCCATCCCTACGGTGAAGCATGGGACAAGTCTCTGAATGTCCTTGAGTGGCCCAGCCAGAGCCCGGACTTGAACCCGATCTAACATCTCTGGAGACCTGAAAATAGCTGTGCAGCGACGCTCCCCATCCAACCTGACAGAGCATGAGAGGATCTGCAGAGAAGAATGGGAGAAACTCCCCAAATACAGGTGTGCCAAGCTTGTAGCGTCATACCCAAGAAGAATGAAGGCTGTAATCTCTGCCAAAGGTTCTTCAACAAAGTACTTAGTAAAAGGTCTGAATACTTATGTAAATGTTATATTTCCGATTTTTTTATTGATAAATTTGCAAACATTTCTGAAAACCAGTTTTTGCTTTGTCATTATGGGGTATTATGACTAGATTGATGAGGGGGGGGGGAAATAATTTCATCCATTTTAGAATAAGGCTGTAATGTAACAAAATGTGTAAAAAGTCAAGGGATCTGAATACTTTCCGAATCCACTGTTAAGTATTGAACTTTAGAAACGTTCAATGTTGTATTGATCGGCTAGTTAACACAGAAAGGTGGCAGTTTCCCCAGACATAGAACAACCTAGTCCAGGACTAAAATGCATTCTCAATAGAGATCCAATGAAATACCTTTTTAGTCCAGGGCTAAGCTTAATATGTATAATAGATAGTTATCACTGGCTGGTGTAACGCTAACCATGTATCTGGGATAGTATGCATGCATCGCCTGCATGTATTTACATTGTGTGCTCATGCTTCAGGTGACAGAAATCTGAACTTACAACCAGTGTTTTGAAACGTCTTTAATAATACTTTCCTGTGGGTCTCAAAGACCCAGTTGCATAAGGACCCCACCACCCAGAAAACCAGTAGAGTTTATGTCCAAATGTCATTTGATTCAACATTCCTTGCTGAGGTCCTGAGAGAAAGTCATTACATTACATTCTCCCAGACAGTACATCGTTAGCATTAGCTACCTAGCTATCACCGGCTGGTCTATCAGGCTACTGGGAAAATACCTAGCTATCACCGGCTGGTCTATCAGGCTACTGGGAAACTACCTAGCTATCACCGGCTGGTCTATCAGGCTACTGGGAAACTACCTAGCTATCACCGGCTGGTCTATCAGGCTACTGGGAAACTACCTAGCTATCACCGGCTGGTCTATCAGGCTACTGGGAAACTACCTAGCTATCACCGGCAGGTCTATCAGGCTACTGGGAAACTACCTAGCTATCACTACCTAGCTAGGTAGTGGTCCTCTGTAGCTCAGCTGGTAGAGCACGGCGCTTGTAACGCCAAGGTAGTGGGTTCGATCCCCGGGACCACCCATACACAAAAAAAATGTATGCACGCATGACTGTAAGTCGCTTTGGATAAAAGCGTCTGCTAAATGGCATATTATTATTATTATTATTATTATCACCGGCTGGTCAATCAGGCTACTGGGAAACTACCTAGCTATCACCGGCTGGTCTATCAGGCTACTGGGAAACTACCTAGCTATCACCGGCTGGTCTATCAGGCTACTGGGAAACTACCTAGCTATCACCGGCTGGTCTATCAGGCTACTGGGAAACTACCTAGCTATCACCGGCTGGTCTATCAGGCTACTGGGAAACGACCTAGCTATCACCGGCTGGTCTATCAGGCTACTGGGAAACTACCTAGCTATCACCGGCAGGTCAATCAGGCTACTGGGAAACTACCTAGCTATCACCGGCAGGTCTATCAGGCTACTGGGAAAGTACCTAGCTATCACCGGCTGGTCTATCAGGCTACTGGGAAACTACCTAGCTATCACCGGCTGGTCTATCAGGCTACTGGGAAAATACCTAGCTATCACCGGCAGGTCAATCAGGCTACTGGGAAACTACCTAGCTATCACCGGCTGGTCTATCAGGCTACTGGGAAACTACCTAGCTATCACCGGCTGGTCTATCAGGCTACTGGGAAAGTACCTAGCTATCACCGGCTGGTCTATCAGGCTACTGGGAAAGTACCTAGCTATCACCGGCTGGTCTATCAAGCTACTGGGAAACTACCTAGCTATCACCGGCTGGTCTATCAGGCTACTGGGAAACTACCTAGCTATCACCGGCTGGTCTATCAGGCTACTGGGAAACTACCTAGCTATCACCGGCTGGTCTATCAGGCTACTGGGAAACCATATGGGCCATTTCCAGGTCTATTAGCCATCCAGGCTGTCTGTCAGATGATGGTTTGGATGCTGATGTGAGATGACACTGAGTCATTCAGAACAGAAGGGCTCAGAGGGAGAGGACATACACCATTAGGCCTGTCCTCAAACTGATGGGACGGATGGTGGGAGGATGGTATGGAAGGATGGTAGTGAGTTGGAGGAGAGTAAAGGGCAGTAATGGAAGCAATATGCACTCAGTCTGACTGGGCTGGCATTCGACCTTTTGAGGAAGTAGGCCTCCTCCAGGAACATGCACGCAGGCAGGCACGCGCACAACATGGGGTTGAACTCTTTCAGTGTGACTGCTGGTTCTAATCCCCAAGCCGACTGGGGGAACATTCCCATATGTAACATGTATGCAGAATGACTGAGTGGCTTTGGATAAAACTCGGATAAATGGCATATATTATATGACATTATAAGGCGCTCTGGATAAGAGCGTCTGCTAAATGACTTAAATGTGAATGTAAAAATGATATAAGATATTCTGTACAGAACCTGAAAAGGTCTGTACTTTTCTATACCTCGCCACAGAACACAGTTGACTACTTCCTGTGTGAACAGGAAGGAGGGGCGGGTCCAGAATAAAGAGCGATGACATCATTAACTGTTTTACTGCCACTATCCTAGAACCTCAGCCTGTAGAGCTCTGGGGTCATTTTCATAAAGCACCTCAGAGGAGGAGAGCTGATCTAGGATCAGGAGGACGTGGACAGGAGGGACGTGGACAGGAGGACGTGGACAGGAGGGACGTGGACAGGAGGGACGTGGACAGGAGGGACGTGGACAGGAGGGACGTGGACAGGAGGGACGTGGACAGGAGGGACGTGGACAGAAGGGACGTGGACAGGAGGGACGTGGACAGGAGGGACGTGGACAGGAGGGACGTGGACAGGAGGGACGTGGACAGGAGGGACGTGACCCTAAATCAGCAGTCCTACTATGGTTGGGCCGTATTTCGAAATAGATTTGAATATTTGTACGTTTTAAATAAATACCTGCAGTCAACTTGTGCATAATTTCACCTGTTAGATCATTTATAATTATGAAGTTTCCTGGTACTAGTTTCCCAAAACAGCAGTTTGAGCCGTGTATTTGTTTATAAAGAAGCACAATGAGCTAAACGGGAGGTTCCTGAGGTGAGCAAGTTACACCTGTATGAAATTCACTACTCATGTTTGCCAGATATATAATAACTATTAAGTGAACTATCTAAGATGTGCCAAATAAATTCTCTCCAGCTGAGTTTTGCTAACGCTAGCTAAGTGGCTAACGTTAGCTTGCAAGATGAAGCTTCTTGGTAACAACAGCAGAGACAATCCCCTCCTGGATTAAGATCCCTGCTATACAGAAGCATACCAGATGGACATCATGAAAATGATCGGAGGAAGTTCAGGAGCAAAAACAAACAAAATATAATTAGTGACTGTGTCCATAAAATGTATATAGTATGTATAAGCTGGAAGTAGAGGCCTAAGCATTGTTGTTCACTAGTTTACTCCAATTAGGGAAGGGATGGTGGGGTTGGAAAGTAATAAAGGGAAATATATTTTTTAAAGGATATGTATGTAGTGGAAGCTAGGTAAACGCGGGAAGAGCGCAAGCAAACATTTACTAAGACAGACAACCCAGCTCATAAAGTTATGCAAGTATCTCAAAATGCAGTTTGCAGCACGCACAAAACAAATAGCAGGGATATATTTTTTTTTTTTAGGGGGTAGATCAGCTTTAATATTGCAGATAGATTGTAACTTCCATCAATGTAATTGTCTGCATCACTTCCATTCCCCCATATGTTTTAAGTTTTTTTTTATCTCGCATATATATATATATATATATATATATATATATATATATATATATATATATATATATATATATATATATATATATATAGATAGATACTTGCATAACTTTATGAGCTGGGTTGTCTGTCTTAGTAAATGTTTGCTTGCGCTCTTCCCGCGTTTACCTAGCTTCCGCTATTGGGGATTCCTTAGTACTTGTTCGCATTCTGGTGAGTGACGTTTATGTTTTATTTATATTTTTTATATATAGCGCCCCTTGTGTGCACTACCGGTAATAGCGAATTTCCTGGTACGGCACAGGCACGGAATGAAGGTACCCAACCCCAACTACTACTCTCAGACGCTTTATGGATACAGGCCCTGGCTACTATGTGTAGCTTTGACTTGTTACACAACCTCAGCCTACATTTGTGACATATTAGATGTGTACCTTTGACTTGTTACACAACCTCAGCCTACAGTTGTAACAGATTAGATGTTTACCTTTGACTTGTTACACAACCTCAGCCTACAGTTGTAACAGATTAGATGTTTACCTTTGACTTGTTACACAACCTCAGCCTACAGTTGTAACAGATTAGATGTTTACCTTTGACTTGTTACACAACCTCAGCCTACAGTTGTAACAGATTAGATGTTTACCTTTGACTTGTTACACAACCTCAGCCTACAGTTGTAACAGATTAGATGTGTACCTGTTTGCTTCTACACCAGCTAGCCTGTCAGCAAGAGATCAGCATGTTGAAATACCAGTCTCTCTCTCTCACACACAGGAAACAGAGTGAAACACACACACAGCAAACCTACCTTGAAGAGTGTGACAGTGATTTCTATGTTTTCTGGTACAGGCCAAACCACCACTCCTCGGTAGGGGTTCTTGATGCCTGGCTGCCAACTGTGAGCCTGGGGAGAGATTGAGAGAGTTGATTTATTTTCCCTTTTGTACTTTAACTATTTGCATTTCTGATTGTTTATTTAACTTTTGTTTATTATCTATGTTTCCCATGCCAATAAAGCAATTTGAATTGATTTGAGAGAGGAAGAGAGAGACACAGAGTGACAGAGAGACACAGAGTGACAGAGAGAAACAGAGTGACAGAGAGAAACAGAGTGACAGAGAGAAACAGAGTGACAGAGAGAAACAGAGTGACAGAGAGAAACAGAGTGACAGAGAGAAACAGAGTGACAGAGAGAAACAGAGTGACAGAGAGAAACAGAGTGACAGAGAGAAACAGAGTGACAGAGAGACACAGAGTGACAGAGGGAGACAGACACACAGAGACAGAGAGAGAGACACACAGAGACAGAGGGAGACAGACACACAGAGACAGAGGGAGACAGACACACAGAGACAGAGAGAGAGACACACAGAGACAGAGGGAGACAGACACACAGAGACAGAGAGAGAGACACACAGAGACAGAGGGAGACAGACACACAGAGACAGAGGGAGACAGACACACAGAGACAGAGGGAGACAGACACACATAGACAGAGGGAGACAGACACACAGAGACAGAGAGAGAGACACACAGAGACAGAGGGAGACAGACACACAGAGACAGAGAGAGAGACACACAGAGACAGAGGGAGACAGACACACAGAGACAGAGGGAGACAGACACACAGAGACAGAGGGAGACAGACACACATAGACAGAGGGAGACAGACACACAGAGACAGAGGGAGACAGACACACAGAGACAGAGGGAGACAGACACACAGAGACAGAGGGAGACAGACACACATAGACAGAGGGAGACAGACACACAGAGACAGAGGGAGACAGACACACAGAGACAGAGGGAGACAGACACACAGAGACAGAGGGAGACAGACACACATAGACAGAGGGAGACAGACACACAGAGACAGAGGGAGACAGACACACAGAGACAGAGGGAGACAGACACACAGAGACAGAGGGAGACAGACACACAGAGACAGAGGGAGACAGACACACAGAGACAGAGAGAGAGACACACAGAGACAGAGGGAGACAGACACACAGAGACAGAGAGAGAGACACACAGAGACAGAGGGAGACAGACACACAGAGACAGAGAGAGAGACACACAGAGACAGAGGGAGACAGACACACAGAGACAGAGGGAGACAGACACACAGAGACAGAGGGAGACAGACACACATAGACAGAGGGAGACAGACACACAGAGACAGAGGGAGACAGACACACAGAGACAGAGGGAGACAGACACACAGAGACAGAGGGAGACAGACACACATAGACAGAGGGAGACAGACACACAGAGACAGAGGGAGACAGACACACAGAGACAGAGGGAGACAGACACACAGAGACAGAGGGAGACAGACACACATAGACAGAGGGAGACAGACACACAGAGACAGAGGGAGACAGACACACAGAGACAGAGGGAGACAGACACACAGAGACAGAGGGAGACAGACACACAGAGACAGGGGGAGAGACAGACACACAGAGACAGGGGGAGACAGACACACAGAGACAGAGAGAGACAGACACACAGAGACAGAGAGAGACAGACACACAGAGACAGGGGGAGAGACAGACACACAGAGACAGAGAGAGACAGACACACAGAGACAGGGGGAGAGACAGACACACAGAGACAGAGAGAGACAGACACACAGAGACAGAGAGAGACAGACACACAGAGACAGAGGGAGACAGACACACAGAGACAGAGAGGGAGACAGACACACAGAGACAGAGGGAGAGACAGACAAACAGAGACAGGGGGAGAGACAGAGAACACAATAAATACACTTTAAATCACTATATATAACATGAAGGGTAAAGCCCCTTACCCAAATGGCTGCCAAGGTGCAGACCAACGAATAATAAACTCTGAACAAATACTATAGAAGGTTGTACACTATATCTCTCCCCAGGGATTTAGCCTGCCTCCTGCCTCCTGCCTCCTACTTCCTACTTCCAGCTAAACAGCCTGAAGTGGTACCAAGACACAGAGCTAACAGGACACACACCTTGGAGGACTTCCGTCGGCTCCTGCGCGTCCACACCACTACCAGCTTGTCTGGCTGCCTGGAAAAGAACAGAGGAAGGAGGATGGATGAGGAGAGGACAGTCTGGAGATGATCATATCACAGACCGGCCATTTAATAAGGGAAAGGTTTGACCTGTGTGCCCTCTAGCCATGTCTTTTTTTTTTTTTTTTTTTTTTTTTTGGGGGGGGGAATTCATTCAATCAATCAAATGTATTTTATAAAGCCATTTTTACATCAGCAGTTGTCACAAGGTGCTTTACAGTAACCCGGCCTAGAGCCTCATTTCCTAATGCGCTGTGTGGTACTATGTCCCCCTATAACTACAGCAGTACCCAGCCCATTCAGGTGGCTCAGTGGGTAGGAGCGAGGTGTTGGCACACTCAAGGTTGTGGGTTCAAATCCCGCCTAGGCATTGAGTTTCTGTGTCCAAGAGAAATTTAACGAACGCTGTATGAACTAGCGTGTCCACGTTCCACAAAGAAACACACTCCCCTGAATACATCCCAGCACAGTACAACAGAGACCCATGTCCGATACAACACACAGAGAATGATGACCCCTGACCTTGTCTCTGTGGACTGATGCAGTCCAGTATAAATGCATGATGACCCCTGACCTAGTCAATGTGGACTGATGCAGACCAGTATAAATGAATGATGACCCCTGACCTAGTCTCTCTGGACTGATGCAGACCAGTATAAATAAATGATGACCTCTGACCTAGTCAATGTGGACTGATGCAGACCAGTATAAATGAATGATGACCCCTGACCTAGTCTCTGTGGACTGATGCAGACCAGTATAAATGAATGATGACCCCTGACCTAGTCTCTGTGGACTGATGCAGACCAGTATAAATGAATGATGACCCCTGACCTAGTCTCTCTGGACTGATGCAGACCAGTACAAATGAATGATGACCCCTGACCTAGTCAATGTGGACTGATGCAGACCAGTATAAATGAATGATGACCCCTGACCTAGTCAATGTGGACTGATGCAGTCCAGTATAAATGAATGATGACCCCTGACCTAGTCAATGTGGACTGATGCAGACCAGTATAAATGAATGATGACCCCTGACCTAGTCAATGTGGACTGATGCAGTCCAGTATAAATGAATGATGACCCCTGACCTAGTCAATGTGGACTGATGCAGTCCAGTATAAATGAATGATGACCCCTGACCTAGTCAATGTGGACTGATGCAGTCCAGTATAAATGAATGATGACCCCTGACCTAGTCTCTCTGGACTGATGCAGACCAGTACAAATGAATGATGACCCCTGACCTAGTCAATGTGGACTGATGCAGACCAGTATAAATGAATGATGACCCCTGACCTAGTCTCTGTGGACTGATGCAGACCAGTATAAATGAATGATGACCCCTGACCTAGTCTCTGTGGACTGATGCAGACCAGTATAAATGAATGATGACCCCTGAACTAGTCAATGTGGACTGATGCAGACCAGTATAAATGAATGATGACCCCTGACCTAGTCTCTGTGGACTGATGCAGACCAGTATAAATGAATGTTGACCCCTGACCTAGTCTCTGTGGACTGATGCAGACCAGTATAAATGAATGATGACCCCTGACCTAGTCTCTGTGGACTGATGCAGACCAGTATGAATGAATGATGACCCCTGACCTAGTCAATGTGGACTGATGCAGTCCAGTACAAATGAATGATGACCCCTGACCTAGTCTCTGTGGACTGATGCACACCAGTATAAATGAATGATGACCCCTGACCTAGTCTCTGTGGACTGATGCAGACCAGTATAAATGAATGATGACCCCTGACCTAGTCAATGTGGACTGATGCAGACCAGTATAAATGAATGATGACCCCTGACCTTGTCTCTGTGGACTGATGCAGACCAGTATAAATGAATGCTGACCCCTGAACTAGTCAATGTGGACTGATGCAGTCCAGTATAAATGAATGCTGACCCCTGACCTAGTCAATGTGGACTGATGCAGACCAGTATAAATGAATGATGACCCCTGACCTAGTCAATGTGGACTGATGCAGTCCAGTATAAATGAATGATGACCCCTGACCTAGTCTCTGTGGACTGATGCAGACCAGTATAAATGAATGCTGACCCCTGAACTAGTCAATGTGGACTGATGCAGTCCAGTATAAATGAATGCTGACCCCTGACCTAGTCAATGTGGACTGATGCAGACCAGTATAAATGAATGATGACCCCTGACCTAGTCAATGTGGACTGATGCAGACCAGTATAAATGAATGATGACCCCTGACCTAGTCAATGTGGACTGATGCAGTCCAGTATAAATGAATGATGACCCCTGACCTAGTCTCTCTGGACTGATGCAGACCAGTATAAATGAATGATGACCCCTGACCTAGTCTCTGTGGACTGATGCAGTCCAGTACAAATGAATGATGACCCCTGACCTAGTCTCTGTGGACTGATGCAGACCAGTATAAATGAATGATGACCCCTGACCTAGTCTCTGTGGACTGATGCAGACCAGTATAAATGAATGATGACCCCTGACCTAGTCAATGTGGACTGATGCAGACCAGTATAAATGAATGATGACCCCTGACCTAGTCTCTGTGGACTGATGCAGACCAGTATAAATGAATGCTGACCCCTGAACTAGTCAATGTGGACTGATGCAGTCCAGTATAAATGAATGCTGACCCCTGACCTAGTCAATGTGGACTGATGCAGACCAGTATGAATGAATGATGACCCCTGACCTAGTCAATGTGGACTGATGCAGACCAGTATGAATGAATGATGACCCCTGACCTAGTCTCTGTGGACTGATGCAGACCAGTATAAATGAATGATGACCCCTGAACTAGTCAATGTGGACTGATGCAGACCAGTATAAATGAATGATGACCCCTGACCTAGTCTCTGTGGACTGATGCAGACCAGTATAAATGAATGATGACCCCTGACCTAGTCTCTGTGGACTGATGCAGACCAGTATAAATGAATGATGACCCCTGACCTAGTCTCTGTGGACTGATGCAGACCAGTATAAATGAATGATGACCCCTGACCTAGTCTCTGTGGACTGATGCAGACCAGTATAAATGAATAGCTAGAAAGATGTGTCGGCATCGAGTAATTGTCTCTGGCCCCCTCCCAGTTAGGGGAAGTGACGAGCTCTACAGCAGAGTCTCAGCACTTAATCGCTGGTTGAAAACTGTTTTCTGCCCCTCCCAAAAGATAACATTTGTGGATAATTGGCCCTCTTTCTGGGACTCACCCACAAACAGGACCAAGCCTGACCTGCTGAGGAGTGACGGACTCCATCCTAGCTGGAGGGGTGCTCTCCTCTTATCTACCAACATAGATAGGGCTCTAACTCCTCTAGCCCCACAGTGAAATAGGGTGCAGGCCAGGCAGCAGGCTGTTAGCCAACCTGCCAGCTTAGTGGAGTCTGCCAATAGCACAGTCAGTGTAGTCAGCTCAGCCATACCCATTGAGACTGTGTCTGTGCCTCGACCTAGGTTGGGCAAAACTAAACATGGCGGTGTTCACCCTAGCAATCTTATTAGGATAAAGACCTCCTCCATTCCTGCCATTATTGAAAGAGATCGTGATACCTCACATCTCAAAATAGGGTTACTTAATGTTAGATCCCTCACTTCAAAGGCAGTCATAGTCAATGAACTAATCACTGATCATAATCTTGATGTGATTGGCCTGACTGAAACATGGCTTAAGCCTGATGAATTTGCTGTGTTAAATGAGGCCTCACCTCCTGGTTACACTAGTGACCATATTCCCCGTGCATCCCGCAAAGGCGGAGGTGTTGCTAACATTTACGATAGCAAATTTCAATTTACCAAAAAAAAAAATGGCGTTTTCATCTTTTGAGCTTCTAGTCATGAAATCTATGCAGCCTACTCAATCACTTTTTATAGCTACTGTTTACAGGCCTCCTGGGCCATATACAGCGTTCCTCTCTGAGTTTCCTGAATTCCTATCAGACCTTGTAGTCATAGCAGATCATATTCTAATTTTTGGTGATTTTAATATTCACATGGAGAAGTCCACAGACCCACTCCAAAAGTCTTTCGGAGCCATTATCGACTCAGTGGGTTTTGTCCAACATGTCTCTGGACCTACTCACTGCCACAGTCATACTCTGGACCTAGTTTTGTCCCATGGAATAAATGTTGTAGATCTTAATGTTTTTCCACAAAATCCTGGACTATCGGACCACCATTTTATTACGTTTGCAATCGCAACAAATAATCTGCTCAGACCCCAACCAAGGAGCATCAAAAGTCGTGCTATAAATTCTCAGACAACACAAAAATTCATTGATGCCCTTCCAGACTCCTTCTGCCTACCCAAGGACGTCAGAGGACAAAAATCAGTTAACCACTTAACTGAGGAACTCAATTTAACCTTGCGCAATACCCTAGATGCAGTTGCACCCCTAAAAACGAAAAACATTTGTCATAAGAAACTAGCTCCCTGGTATACAGAAAATACCCGAGCTTTGAAGGAAGCTTCCAGGAAATTGGAACGGAAATGGCGCCACACCAAACTGGAAGTCTTCCGACTAGCTTGGAAAGACAGTACCGTGCAGTACCGAAGAGCCCTCACTGCTGCTCGATCATCCTACTTTTCCAACTTAATCGAGGAAAATAAGAACAATCCAAAATTTCTTTTTGATACTGTTGCAAAGCTAACTAAAAAGCAGCATTCCCCAAGAGAGGATGGCTTTCACTTCAGCAGTGATAAATTCATGAACTTCTTTGAGGAAAAGATCATGACCATTAGAAAGCAAATTACGGACTCCTCTTTGAATCTGCGTATTCCTCCAGGGCTTAGCTGTCCTGGATCTGCACAGCTCTGCGAGGGCCTGGGATCGGGAGAGACACTTAAGTGTTTTAGTACTATATCTCTTGACACAATGATGAAAATAATCATGGCCTCTAAACCTTCAAGCTGCATACTGGATCCTATTCCTACTAAACTGCTGAAGGAGCTGCTTCCTGTGCTTGGCCCTCCTATGTTGAACATAATAAACAGCTCTCTATCCACCGGATGTGTACCAAACTCACTAAAAGTGGCAGTGATAAAGCCTCTCTTGAAAAAGCCAAACCTTGACCCGGAAAATATAAAAAACTATCGGCCTATATCGAATCTTCCATTCCTCTCAAAAATTTTAGAAAAAGCTGTTGCGCAGCAACTCACTGCCTTTCTGAAGACAAACAATGTATACGAAATGCTTCAGTCTGGTTTTAGACCCCATCATAGCACTGAGACTGCACTTGTGAAGGTGGTAAATGACCTTTTAATGGCGTCAGACCGAGGCTCTGCATCTGTCCTCGTGCTACTAGACCTTAGTGCTGCCTTTGACACCATCGATCACCACATTCTTTTGGAGAGACTGGAAACCCAAATTGGTCTACACGGACAAGTTCTGGCCTGGTTTAGATCCTACCTGTCGGAAAGATATCAGTTTGTCTCTGTGAATGGTCTGTCCTCCGACAAATCAACTGTACATTTCGGTGTTCCTCAAGGTTCCGTTTTAGGACCACTATTGTTTTCACTATATATTTTACCTCTTGGGGATGTTATTCGAAAACATAATGTTAACTTTCACTGCTATGCGGATGACACACAGCTGTACATTTCAATGAAGCATGGTGAAGCCCCAAAATTGCCCTCGCTAGAAGCCTGTGTTTCAGACATAAGGAAGTGGATGGCTGAAAACTTTTTACTTTTAAACTCGGACAAAACAGAGATGCTTGTTCTAGGTCCCAAGAAACAAAGAGATCTTCTGTTAAATCTGACAATTCATCTTGATGGTTGTAAAGTCGTCTCAAATAAAACTGTGAAGGACCTAGGCGTTACTCTTGACCCTGATCTCTCTTTTGACGAACATATCAAGACTGTTTCAAGGACAGCTTTTTTCCATCTACGTAACATTGCAAAAATCAGAAATTTTCTGTCCAAAAATGATGCAGAAAAATTAATCCATGCATTTGTTACTTCTAGGTTAGACTACTGCAATGCTCTATTTTCTGGCTACCCGGATAAAGCACTAAATAAACTTCAGTTAGTGCTAAATACGGCTGCTAGAATCCTGACTAGAACCAAGAAATTTGATCATATTACTCCAGTGCTAGCTTCCCTACACTGGCTTCCTGTTAAGGCAAGGGCTGATTTCAAGGTTTTACTGTTAACCTATAAAGCGTTACATGGGCTTGCTCCTACCTATCTTTCCGAGTTGGTCCTGCCGTACATACCAATACGTACGCTACGGTCACAAGACGCAGGCCTCCTAATTGTCCCTAGAATTTCTAAGCAAACAGCGGGAGGCAGGGCTTTCTCCTATAGATCTCCATTTTTATGGAACAGTCTGCCTACCCATGTGAGAGACGCAGACTCGGTCTCAACCTTTAAGTCTTTACTGAAGACTTATCTCTTCAGTAGGTCATATGATTGAGTGTAGTCTGGCCCAGGAGTGTGAAGGTGAACGGAAAGGCTGGAGCAACGAACAGCCCTTGCTGTCTCTGCCAGGCCGGTTCCCCTCTCCACTGGGGTTCTCTGCCTCTAACCCTGTTGCAGGGGCTGAGTCACTGGCTTGCTGGTGCTCTTTCATGCCGTCCCTGGGAGGGGTGCGTCACTTGAGTGGGTTGAGTTACTGACGTGATCTTCCTGTCTGGGTTGGCGCCCCCCCCTTGGTTTGTGCTGTGGTGGAGACCTCTGTGGGCTATACTCGGCCTTGTCTCAGGATTGTAAGTTGGTGGTTGGGGATATCCCTCTAGTGGTGCGGGGGCTGTGCTTTGGCGGAGTGGGTGGGGTTATATCCTTCCTGTTTGGCCCTGTCCGGGGGTTTCTTCGGATGGGGCCACAGTGTCTCCGGACCGCTCCTGTCTCAGCCTCCAGTATTTATGCTGCAGTAGTTTATGTGTCGGGGGGCTGGGGTTAGTTGGTTATACCTGGAGTACTTCTCCTGTCTTATCCAGTGTCCTGTGTGAATTTAAGTATGCTCTCTCTAATTCTCTCGTTCTCTCTTTCTCTCTGAGAACCTGAGCCCTAGGACCATACGTCAGGACTACCGGGCATGATGACACCTTGCTGTCCCCAGTCCGCCTGGCCTTGCTGCTATTCCAGTTTCAACTGTTCTGCCTGCGGCTACGAAACCCCTACCTGTCCCAGACCTGCTGTTTTCAACTCTTAATGATCGGCTATGAAAAGCCAACTGAGAGACCTGAGCCCTAGGACCATACGTCGGGACTACCGGCCGTGGTGACTCCTTGCTGTCCCCAGTCCGCCTGGCCTTGCTGCTATTCCAGTTTAAACTGTTCTGCCTGCGGTTATGGAACCCCTACCTGTCCCAGACCTGCTGTTTTCAAACTCTTAATGATCGGCTATGAAAAGCCAACTGAGATTTATTCCTGATTATTATTTGACCATGCTTGTCACTTATGAACATTTTTGAACATCTTGGCATGGTTCTGTTATAATCTCCACCCGGCACAGCCAGAAGAGGACTGGCCACCCCTCATAGCCTGGTTCCTCTCTAGGTTTCTTCCTAGGTTTTCGCCTTTCTAGGGAGTTTTTCCTAGCCACCGTGCTTCTACACCTGCATTACTAGCTGTTTGGGGTTTTAGGCTGGGTTTCTGTACAGCACTTCGAGATATTAGCTGATGTAAGAAGGGCTATATAAAATAAAATTGATTGATTGATTGAATGATGACCCCTGACCTAGTCTCTGTGGACTGATGCAGACCAGTATAAATGAATGATGACCACTGACCTAGTCAATGTGGACTGATGCAGACCAGTATAAATGAATGATGACCCCTGACCTAGTCAATGTGGACTGATGCAGACCAGTATAAATGAATGATGACCCCTGACCTAGTCTCTGTGGACTGATGCAGACCAGTACAAATGAATGATGACCCCTGACCTAGTCTCTGTGGACTGATGCAGACCAGTATAAATGAATGATGACCCCTGACCTAGTCTCTGTGGACTGATGCAGACCAGTATAAATGAATGATGACCCCTGACCTAGTCTCTGTGGACTGATGCAGACCAGTATAAATGAATGATGACCCCTGACCTAGTCTCTGTGGACTGATGCAGACCAGTATAAATGAATGATGACCCCTGACCTAGTCTCTGTGGACTGATGCAGACCAGTATAAATGAATGATGACCCCTGACCTAGTCTCTGTGGACTGATGCAGACCAGTATAAATGAATGATGACCCCTGACCTAGTCTCTGTGGACTGATGCAGTCCAGTATAAATGAATGCTGACCCCTGACCTAGTCAATGTGGACTGATGCAGACCAGTATGAATGAATGATGACCCCTGACCTAGTCAATGTGGACTGATGCAGACCAGTATGAATGAATGATGACCCCTGACCTAGTCTCTGTGGACAGATGCAGTCCAGTATAAATGAATGATGACCCCTGAACTAGTCAATGTGGACTGATGCAGACCAGTATAAATGAATGATGACCCCTGACCTAGTCTCTGTGGACTGATGCAGACCAGTATAAATGAATGATGACCCCTGACCTAGTCTCTGTGGACTGATGCAGACCAGTATAAATGAATGATGACCCCTGACCTAGTCTCTGTGGACTGATGCAGACCAGTATAAATGAATGATGACCCCTGACCTAGTCAATGTGGACTGATGCAGACCAGTATAAATGAATGATGACCCCTGACCTAGTCTCTGTGGACTGATGCAGACCAGTATGAATGAATGATGACCCCTGACCTAGTCAATGTGGACTGATGCAGACACAGACCAGACCAAAGGGGAGACACTCAAATCAAATATTATTTGTCACATACACGTGTTTAGCGGGTGTAGCGAAATGCTTGTGTTTCTAGCTCCGACAGTGCAGCAATATCTAACAATTTCACAACATATACCCAATACACACAAATCTAAGTAAGGAATTAATTAAGAATATACAGTGGGGAAAAAAAGTATTTAGTCAGCCACCAATTGTGCCAGTTCTCCCACTTAAAAAGACGAGAGAGGCCTGTAATTTTCATCATAGGTACACGTCAACTATGACAGACAAATTGAGAAAAAAAATCCAGAAAATCACATTGTAGGATTTTTAATGAATTTATTTGCAAATTATGGTGGAAAATAAGTATTTGGTCACCTACAAACAAGCAAGATTTCTGGCTCTCACAGACCTGTAACTTCTTCTTTAAGAGGCTCCTCTGTCCTCCACTCCTTACCTGTATTAATGGCACCTGTTTGAACTTGTTATCAGTATAAAAGACACCTGTCCACAACCTCAAACAGTCACACTCCAATCTCCACTATGGCCAAGACCAAAGAGCTGTCAAAGGACACCAGAAACAAAATTGTAGACCTGCACCAGGCTGGGAAGACTGAATCTGCAATAGGTAAGCAGCTTGGTTTGAAGAAATCAACTGTGGGAGCAATTATTAGGAAATGGAAGACATACAAGACCACTGATAATCTCCCTCGATCTGGGGCTCCACGCAAGATCTCACCCCGTGGGGTCAAAATGATCACAAGAACGGTGAGCAAAAATCCCAGAACCACACGGGGGGACCTAGTGAATGACCTGCAGAGAGCTGGGACCAAAGTAACAAAGCCTACCATCAGTAACACACTACGCCGCCAGGGACTCAAATCCTGCAGTGTCAGACGTGTCCCCCTGCTTAAGCCAGTACATGTCCAGGCCCGTCTGAAGTTTGCTAGAGTGCATTTGGATGATCCAGAAGAGGATTGGGAGAATGTCATATGGTCAGATGAAACCAAAATAGAACTTTTTGGTAAAAACTCAACTCGTCGTGTTTGGAGGACAAAGAATGCTGAGTTGCATCCAAAGAACACCATACCTACTGTGAAGCATGGGGGTGGAAAAACATCATGCTTTGGGGCTGTTTTTCTGCAAAGGGACCAGGACGACTGATCCGTGTAAAGGAAAGAATGAATGGGGCCATGTATCGTGAGATTTTGAGTGAAAACCTCCTTCCATCAGCAAGGGCATTGAAGATGAAACGTGGCTGGGTCTTTCAGCATGACAATGATCCCAAACACACCGCCCGGGCAACGAAGGAGTGGCTTCGTAAGAAGCATTTCAAGGTCCTGGAGTGGCCTAGCCAGTCTCCAGATCTCAACCCCATAGAAAATCTTTGGAGGGAGTTGAAAGTCCGTGTTGCCCAGCGACAGCCCCAAAACATCACTGCTCTAGAGGAGATCTGCATGGAGGAATGGGCCAAAATACCAGCAACAGTGTGTGAAAACCTTGTGAAGACTTACAGAAAACGTTTGACCTGTGTCATTGCCAACAAAGGGTATATAACATTTCTCAACCCCATAGAAAATCTTTGGAGGGAGTTGAAAGTCCGTGTTGCCCAGCGACAGCCCCAAAACATCACTGCTCTAGAGGAGATCTGCATGGAGGAATGGGCCAAAATACCAGCAACAGTGTGTGAAAACCTTGTGAAGACTTACAGAAAACGTTTGACCTGTGTCATTGCCAACAAAGGGTATATAACAAAGTATTGAGAAACTTTTGTTATTGACCAAATACTTATTTTCCACCATAATTTGCAAATAAATTCATTAAAAATCCTACAATGTGATTTTCTGGATTTTTTTTCTCATTTTGTCTGTCATAGTTGACGTGTACCTATGATGAAAATTACAGGCCTCTCTCATCTTTTTAAGTGGGAGAACTTGCACAATTGGTGGCTGACTAAATACTTTTTTCCCCCACTGTATATATATATATATATATATATATATATATGGACGAGCGATGTGTGAGCGGCATGGACTAAGATACAGTAGAATATTATAGAATACAGTATATACATTTGAGATGAGCAAGATATTAAAGTGACCATTTCTTAAAGTGGCCAGTGATTTCTATAGGCAGCAGCAGCCTCTAATGTGCTAGTGATGGCTATTTAACAGTCTGATGGCCTTGAGATAGAAGCTGTTTTTCAGTCTCTCTGTCCCAGCTTTGATGCACCTGTACTGACCTCGCCTTCTGGATGATAGCGGGGTGAACAGGCAGTGGCTCGGGTGGTTGATGTCCTTGATGATCTTTTTGGCCTTCTGTGACATCGGGTGCTGTAGGTGTCCTGGACGGCGGGTAGTTTGCCCCCGGTAATGCGTTCGGCAGACCGCACCACCCTCTGGAGAGCCCTGTGGTTGCGGGTGGTGCAGTTGCCGTACCAGGCGGTGATACAGCCTGACAGGATGCTCTCAGTTGTGCATCTGTAAAAGTTTGTGAGGGTTTTAGGTGCCAAGCCAAATTTCTCTGTTGCACCTTCTTCACCACAATGTCTGCGTGGGTGGACCATTTCAGTTTGTCAGTGATGTGTACGCCAAGGAACTTGAAGCTTTCCACCTTCTCCACTGCAGTCCCGTCGATGTGGATAGGGAGGTGCACCCTCTGCTGTTTCCTGATGTCCACGATCATCTCCTTTGTTTTGCTGACGTTGAGTGAGAGGTTATGTTCCTGGCACCACACTCCCAGAGCCCTCACCTCGTCCCTGTAGGCTGTCTCGTCATTGTTGGTAATCAAGCCTACTACTGTTGTGTCGTCTGCAAACTTGCTGATTCAGTTGGAGGCGTGCTTGGCCACGCAGTCATGGGTGAACAGGGAGTACAAGAGGGGGCTGAGCACGCACCCTTGTGGGGCCCCAGTGTTGAGGATCAGCGAAGTGGAGGTGTTGTTTCCTACCTTCACCACCTGGGGTGGCCATTTAGGAAGTCCAGGACCCAGTTGCACAGGGCGGGGTTCAGACCCAGGGCCTTCAGCTTAATGATGAGCTTGGAGGGTACTATGGTGTTGAATGCTGAGCTATAGTCAATGAACAGCATTCTTACATAGGTATTCCTCTTGTCCAGGTGGGATAGGGCAGTGTGCAGTGTGATGGCGATTGCATCGTCTGTGGATCTATTGGGGCGGTAAGCAAATTGAAGTGGGTCTAGGCTGACAGGTAAGGTAGAGGTGATATGATCCTTGACTAGTCTCTCAAAGCACTTCATGATGACAGAGGTGAGTGCTACGGGGCGATAGTCATTTAGTTTAGTTACCTTTGCTTTCTTGGGTACAGGAACAACGGTGGCCTGATTATGAGAGAGTGTTTGATTATGTCCGTAAACACACCAGCCAGCTGGTCTGCGCATGCTCTGAGGACGCGGCTAGGGATGCCGTCTGGGCCGGCAGCCTTGCAGGGGTTAACATGCTTAAATGTCTTACTCACGTCGGCCACGGAGGAGGAGAGCCCACAGTCCTTGGTAGTGGGCCGCGTCGGTGGCACTGTGTTATCCTCAAAGCGGGCGAAGAAAGTGTTTTAGCTTGACCGGAAGCAAGACGACGGTGTCGGCGACGTGGCTGGTTTTCCTTTTGTAGTCTGGTTAGGGGAGGTTTTAATAGTCACAGTGGGCACAACATCTCCTATACACTTCCTGATAACTTCAGTCACCGTTTCAGTGTATTCGTCTAAATTATTTTCGCAAGCTACCCGGAACATATCCCAGTCTGCGTGATCAAAACAATCTTGAAGCGTGGATTCCGATTGGTCAGACCAGCGTTGAATAGTGCTTAGCAGGGGTACTTCCTGTTTGAGTTTCTGCCTATAGGAAGGGAGGAGCAAAATGGAGTCGTGGTCAGATTTGCCGAAAGGAGGGCAGGGGAGGGCCTTACAAGCATCCCAGAAGTTCTAATAGAAATGGTCGAGAATTTTAGCTGCCCGAGTACAACAGTCGATATGTTGATAGAACTTCGGCAGCCTAGTCCTCAAATTTGCTTTGTTAAAATCCCTGGCTACAATAAATGCAGCCTCAGGATATGTGGTTTCCAGTTTGCATGAAGTCCAGTGAAGTTCTTTGAGGGCTGTTGTTGTATCGGCTTGAGGGGGGATATACACGGCTGTGACTATAACCGAATAAAATTCTCTTGGGAGATAATACGGTCGACATTTGATTGTGAGGTATTCTAGATCGGGTGAACAAAAGGACTTGAGTTCCTGTATGTTACTACAATTACACCATGAGTCGTTAATCATGAAACAGACACCCTTCTGCTTTATTTCTGTCTGCGCGATGAACTGAGAACCCATCTGGCTGGACCGATTTTGACCGAATATCACCAGAGAGCCATGTTTCCGTGAAACAATGTATGTTACAGGCCCTGATGTCTCTCTGGAAAGAAATCCTTGCCCTGAACTCGTCGACTTTGATATCCAAAGACTGAACATTAGCGAGTAGTATACTTGGAAGCTGTGGGTGGTGTGCGCGCCTCCTAAGTCGGACCAGCAGGCCGCTCCGAGTGCCTCTCCTCCGCCGGCGATGTTTTGGGTCAGCCGCTGGAATCAGTTCAGTTGCCCTGGGGAGAGCAAACAAAGGATCTGCTTCGGGAAAGACGTATTCCTGGTGGTAATGCTGGTAGTTCTGGTGAGTTACCGCCGCTCTGATATCCAATAGTTTTTCCCGGCTGTATGCAATGATATAAAACACTTTCTGAGCTAATAATGTAAAAAATAATACATAAAAAAACAAAATACTGCAAAGTTTCCTAAGAGCTAGTCGCGAGGCTGCCATCTTCGTCGGCGCCAAGTACATCACAGACCAGACCAGAGGGGAGGGGAGACACACTCACAGACCAGAAGGCAGACACTCACAGACCAGACCAGAGGGGAGACACACTCACAGACCAGACCATAGGGGAGACACACTCACAGACCAGACCAGAGGAGAGACACACTCACAGACCAGACCAGAGGGGAGACACACTCACAGACCAGACCAGAGGGGAGACACACTCACAGACCAAACCAGAGGGGAGACTCACTCACAGACCAGACCAGAGGTGAGACACACTAACAGACCAGAGGAGACACACAGCTAGAGCTAATACAGAAAAACAGAGTCAAATATTATCATATCAACCATACAGGTAAAAGGCCAATATTATCATATCAACCATACAGGTAAGAGGCCAATATTATCATATCAACCATACAGGTAAGAGGCCAATATTATCATATCAACCATACAGGTAAGAGGCCAATAATATCATATCAACCATACAGGTAAGAGGCCAATATTATCATATCAACCATACAGGTAAGAGGCCAATAATATCATATCAACCATACAGGTAAGAGGCCAACAATATCATATCAACCATACAGGTAAGAGGCCAATAATATCATATCAACCATACAGGTAAGAGGCCAACAATATCATATCAACCATACAGGTAAGAGGCCAATAATATCATATCAACCATACAGGTAAGGCTAACACACTGACAGACAGCTGAAACAGGTGCAAAGAGACAAACCCACTGTACCTTTCATTACACCCCTTCAGTATCCGAGAGGGGAACAGAATTGGGAACACACACCAACATTCAGCAACCGCAGTGCTTGCTGAGCCTCATACTGCAGATAATCTGACCCCTGAGCAAGGAATCCTCCTGCACTCCTAGGCCTGTGTGTTGATATGATTGGCCTCCTCCTGCACTCCTAGGCCTGTGTGTTGATATGATTGGCCTCCTCCTGCACTCCTAGGCCTGTGTGTTGATATGATTGGCCTCCTACTGCACTCCTAGTCCTGTGTGTTGATATGATTGGCCTCCTCCTGCACTCCTAGTCCTGTGTGTTGATAGGATTGGCCTCCTCCTGCACTCCTAGGCCTGTGTGTTGATATGATTGGCCTCCTCCTGCACTCCTAGTCCTGTGTGTTGATATGATTGGCCTCCTCCTGCACTCCTAGTCCTGTGTGTTGATATGATTGGCCTCCTCCTGCACTCCTAGGCCTGGTGTTGATATGATTGGCCTCCTCCTGCACTCCTAGTCCTGTGTGTTGATATGATTGGCTTCCTCCTGCACTCCTAGGCCTGTGTGTTGATATGATTGGCCCTCCTGCACTCCTAGTCCTGTGTGTTGATATGATTGGCCTCCTCCTGCACTCCTAGGCCTGTGTGTTGATATGATTGGCCTCCTCCTGCACTCCTAGGCCTGTGTGTTGATATGATAGGACTCTGTTTGGGTGTATTGGCTGTGAGTGACTGTCCTACTCT
>NW_028163547.1:0-42293 GCF_964263955.1 Coregonus lavaretus
AGAAATGGGTAGGTGGAGAGATGGGGTGAGGAAGAGAGATCAGCAGAAGGAAACAGTGAACGTATTTGTCTGTCCATAACTCTCCTCTCTCTGAGGTATTTCTCTCTAATACAAATCGGACGCTAGTCTATCCGGTGGGACAGGTGAGGAATACATCGCTTTTTTCACCACCTCTCCACAGTTTTCCTCCTAAATCTTATCTTCCAGTGTCATAAAATGGACAGCACAGCACGGCAAGGCACTGCAGGGCCTAGACAAGCATCTCAGCCATCCAAAATAAATCATAAACTCTGAAAGACATGACAGGTAAACACACACACACATACATACATGCACAATCACACTCGCAAAACACACATTACTACAGGCTGATGTGAAGATGGATATGCTGCTGTGCTAACCTCTGACACGAGAACTGTGTTTAGAATGATTTTTATGTCAAACACATCAAACAGAACACAAAGGAAGGAAATTGATTAGTCTAGGGGTTCTGAAACATTGGAGTTGGAACAATAAGGCCTGCGTACACAATAGCAGCACTTCACAGAGTTAAAAAGAAAACTTTTTGCTTGTCTCCAGTGAGTCACTCCAGTAACCAGTCCCTTTCATATTGAATCATGCAACACATGTATTTTCCCGTTGTCTCTCATTGAGTGGGTGTTTTGGAATGTGTCCAACAGTCACACTCCTCTTCTCCCTTCAAACTGTTTGAATAAAGTTCAAGGACTGACTACAACCCACACTGATAAAATAGTCTATTGAGAACAGTAGCGTCATGTGTAGTGATGCCTTGGGCCAGGGAGGCAAGTGAGTGGACTCTCTGGCCAATCAATGGAACTGTTCGATCAACTGAATACCAGACAAAGAGAAAGAACTAGCACACACACCTCCAAGAACCTAGATTTGAGGAATGCTAGTTTGGAGGGATGGAGGACATTCTGCAGCCTGTGCTGTGCCAGTTTCTCTGGGCGCTTAACTGTGTGGGTATTCTAGAACCACAGCAGGATTGTTTCTTTTTCTGTCTTGGAACTCTTTGTAACAGGTCAAGGACTCTGACCTTCTGAAACGACATGACACTTTCAGAGCAGAGAGTTGGCCGTTCAGAACAACCTGAACTCAGGGGTAGACGTAACATAGTAACAGTAAATCCAGGACGCTCCAATAAGTATTATATCTTACATTTTGTATGGTATGTATTAATTTGTGGGTTCATCATCCATTTCGTATGATATGTTATGAATTACAATTCGTATGACATGTTACGAATTGCAATTCGTACATATATTTCAAATTGCAATTCATACAATATGCTACAAATTTGCAAACGTATGACATGTTACAAATTCCAATTTGTTGTGGCTAACATTAGCTAAGTGGCTATGTGGCTAGCATTAGCTAGGCTAGGGGTTAGGGTTAAGGTTAGGGTTAAGGTTAAGGTTAGGGTTAGGCGTTAGGTTAAATGATTAAGGTTAGGGTTATGGTTAGGGGAAGGGCTAGCTAACATGCTCTACCAACTGAGCTACATCCCTGCCGGCCATTCCCTCCCCTACCCTGGACGACACTGGGCCAATTGTGCGCCGCCCCATGGGTCTCCCGGTCGCGGCCGGCTACGACAGAGCCTGGAAAATATCAAAAGTAGTAAGTAGCTAAAATGCTAAAGTTATCCGTGATGAGATTCGAACATGCAGTCTTTGAGTTGCTTGACGTTCATGTTTTATGTCAACCCATCCACCCCGACCAACCTCCCTACTTTTGTTTTTGCCTTAAGTAACCATCTGTCTTCTGTAACCATACCAAACGTAACATATCATACTAATTTGAGTGTTCCGGATTTAAGTGTACTATGTTACGTCTAATCTATGAGACCAGGCTGTTTAGAAAAGTGTCAGTAAAGTGGTTAGAAGTATGGACAATGTCTCAAGCAAGTCACAGTGGTGTAGCGCATTAATTTTATCTCGGGTACTTGATTAAAAGGACAGTGCTTCCAAAATATAATTTTCCTTAGTGTATCATGACCTGCAAGGACAAGCAACAAACCAAAGGCTTGTGGGGAGAAAAGGACACATAGGTTACTGCCAAATGAAAAACAGGAGTTGAACCAGGATGTTAAGTGTATGAACCCTGCATTTTCTCCACTTCTTCAGAAGTTTTGTGTCAGTTTTGTATCTCGCTTTTTCCATCCTTTAATTTCTCTCTCCTGGACCAGCATCTGTAGGTCAATAACAAATCGGAGCATATTTAGAATAAGCACCTGCGATCGTTTGAAGTGTGTGTGTGTGTGTGTGTGTGTGTGTGTGTGTGTGTGTGTGTGTGTGTGTGTGTGTTTGTGTGTGTGTGTGTTTGTGTGTGTGTGTGTGTGTGTGTGTGTGTGTGTGTGTGTGCGTGCGTGCGTGCGTGTGTGTGTGTGTGTGTGTGTGTGTGTGTGTGTGTGTGTGTGTGTGTGTGTGTGTGTGTGTGTGTGTGTGCGTGCGTGTGTGTGTATAGGTATGTCGCTCTGGATAAGAGCGTCTGCTAAAAAACTAAAATGTAATGTAATGTAATGTAATGTAATGTAATGTAATGTATGTGTATTTGAAGTGCTGGCCTACTGCACCGCGTCGAAGCCTAACTATCCCTCGAAATGCTATTATCGCTTATGACTTATGGATATAAAGACAAGTTATGTTTAAACATAACTCCATATTCTTCAAAAATACCCATTATTACATTATTCATGGTATAGGTTCAGTTGGTAAAAAGGAGAGGGGGTACATTTCTTATGCAGTACCTGGACTGTTTAAAGCAGAAGATGTGCACATAAAACTCCAGAGTGTGAGACACGGGTTTAAAAAATGATAATCAATATGTGGCTTGCGAAAGTATTCACCCCCCTTGGCATTTTTCCTATTTTGTTGCCTTACAACCTGGAATTTAAAGGAATTTTGGGGGGGTTTGTAGCATTTGATTTACACAACATGCCTACCACTTTGAAGATGCAAAATATTTTTTATTTTGAAACAAACAAGAAATAAGACAAAAAAACAGAAAACTTGAGCATGCTTAACTATTCACCCCCCCCAAAGTCAATACTTTGTAGAGCTACCTTTTGCAGCAATTACAGCTGCAAGTCTCTTGGGGTATGTCTCTATAAGCTTGGCACATCTAGCCACTGGGATTTTTTCCCATTCTTCAAGGCAAAACTGCTCCAGCTCCTTCAAGTTGGATGGTTTCCGCTGGTATACAGCAATCTTTAAGTCATACCACCGTGTAGCTCAGTTGGTAGAGCATGGCGCTTGCAACGCCAGGGTTGTGGGTTCGTTTCCCACGGGGGGCCAGTATGAAAATGTATGCACTCACTAACTGTAAGTCGCTCTGGATAAGAGCGTCTGCTAAATGATTAAAATGTAAATACCACAGATTCTCAATTGGATTCAGGTCTGGGCTTTGACCAGGCCATTCCAAGACATTTAAATGTTCCCCTTAATCCACTCGAGTGTTGCTTTAGCAGTATGCTTAGGGTCAGTGTCCTGCTGGAAGGTGAACCTTCGTCCCAGTCTCAAATCTCTGGAAGACAGAAACAGGTTTCCCTCAAGAATTTCCCTGTATTTAGCGCCAGCCATCATTCCTTCAATTCTGACCAGTTTCCCAGTCCCTGCCGATGGAAAACATCCCCACAGTATGATGCTGTCAACACCATGCTTCACTGTGGGGAAGGTGTTCTCGGGGTGATGAGAGGGGTTGGGTTTGCGCCAGACATTTTCCTTGATGGCCAAAAAGCTCAATTTTAGTCTCATCTGACCAGAGTACCTTCTTCCTTATGTTTGGGGAGTCTCCCACATGCCTTTTGGCGAACACCAAAAGTGTTTGCTTATTTCTTTCTTTAAGCAATGGATTTTTTTCTGGCCACTCTTCCGTAAAGCCCAGCTCTGTGGAGTGTATGGCTTAAAGTGGTCCTATGGACAGATACTCCAATCTACACTGTGGAGCTTTGCAGCTCCTTCAGGGTTATCTTTGGTCTCTTTGTTGCCTCTCTGATTAATGCCCTCCTTGCCTGGTCCGTGAGTTTTGGTGGGCGGCCCTCTCTTGGCAGGTTTGTTGTTGTGCCATATTCTTTTCAGAACAGGTGTGTATATACTGAGATCATGTGACAGATCATGTGACACTTAGATTGCAAACAGGTGGATTTTTTGTAACTAATTATGTGACTTCTGAAGGTAATTGGTTACACCAGATCTTATTTAGGGGCTTCATAGAAAAGGGGGTGAATACATATGCACGCATCACTTTTACGTTATTTATCATTTAGAATTTTTGGAAACAAGTTTTTTTTTTCATTTCACTTCACATATTTTGACTATTTTGTCTATGTCCATTACATGAAATCCAGATAAAAATCAATTTAAATTACAGGTTGTAATGCAACAAAATAGGAGAAATGGCAAGTGGGATGAATACTTTTGCAAGGCACTGTATGTAACATCATAAAGCTTGAGTGTTAGTCGATTAGAAACCCCTTTGGCTTGTACCAGGGTCTGTCTCCATTATTCAGGTCAAGGTCTTGACTTCCCTTAAAACACTATTATATAACATATACAGTAAAATATATAAGGGCTGTATGGTATAATATGACTCAGATATAAAGAATGATCCATTCAACGTGAAGGCTAAAATGCGTATTTATTGAATTGTGTCATGTAGTCAATACAGTGAGGGAAAAAAGTATATGATCCCCTGCTGATTTTGTACGTTTGCCCACTGACAAAGAAATGATCAGTCTATAGTTTTAATGGTAGGTTTATTTCAACAGTGAGAGACAGAATAACAACAAAAAAATCCAGAAAAATGCATGTCAAAAATGTGACAGACAAATTGAGAAAAAAAAATCCAGAAAGTCACATTGTAGGATTTTTTATGAATTTATTTGCAAATTATGGTGGAAAATAAGTATTTGGTCACCTACAAACAAGCAAGATTTCTGGCTCTCACAGACCTGTAACTTCTTCTTTAAGAGACTCCTCTGTCCTCCACTCGTTACCTGTATTAATGGCACCTGTTTGAACTTGTTATCAGTATAAAAGACACCTGTCCACAACCTCAAACAGTCACACTCCAAACTCCACTATGGCCAAGACCAAAGAGCTGTCAAAGGAAACCAGAAACAAAATTGTAGACCTGCACCAGGCTGGGAAGACTGAATCTGCAATAGGTAAGCAGCTTGGTTTGAAGAAATCAACTGTGGGAGCAATTATTAGGAAATGGAAGACATACAAGACCACTGATAATCTCCCTTGATCTGGGGCTCCACGCAAGATCTCACCCCGTGGGGTCAAAATGATCACAAGAACGGTGAGCAAAAATCCCAGAACCGTACGGGGGACCTAGAGAATGACCTGCAGAGAGCTGGGACCAAAGTAACAAAGCCTACCATCAGTAACACACTACGCCACCAGGGACTCAAATCCTGCAGTGCAGACGTGTCCCCCTGCTTAAGCCAGTACATGTCCAGGCCCGTCTGAAGTTTGCTAGAGTGCATTTGGATGATCCAGAAGAGGTTTGGGAGAATGTCATATGGTCAGATGAAACCAAAATATAACTTTTTGGTAAAAACTCAACTCGTCGTGTTTGGAGGACAAAGAATGCTGAGTTGCATCCAAAGAACACCATACCTACTTTGAAGCATGGGGGTGGAAACATCATGCTTTGGGGCTGTTTTTCTGCAAAGGGACCAGGACGACTGATCCGTGTAAAGGAAAGAATGAATGGGGCCATGTATCGTGAGATTTTGAGTGAAAACCTCCTTCCATCAGCAAGGGCATTGAAGATGAAACGTGGCTGGGTCTTTCAGCATGACAATGATCCCAAACACACCGCCCGGGCAACGAAGGAGTGGCTTCGTAAGAAGCATTTCAAGGTCCTGGAGTGGCCTAGACAGTCTCCAGATCTCAACCCCATAGAACATCTTTGGAGGGAGTTGAAAGTCCGTGTTGCCCAGCGACAGCCCCAAAACATCACTGCTCTAGAGGAGATCTGCATGGAGGAATGGGCCAAAATACCAGCAACAGTGTGTGAAAACCTTGTGAAGACTTAGAGAAAACGTTTCACCTGTGTCATTGCCAACAAAGGGTATATAACAAAGTATTGAGAAACTTTTGTTATTGACCAAATACTTATTTTCCACCATAATTTGCAAATAAATTCATAAAAAATCCTACAATGTGATTTTCTGGAAAAAAAATTATCATTTGTCTGTCATAGTTGACGTGTACCTATGATGAAAATTACAGGCCTCTCTCATCTTTTTAAATGGGAGAACTTGCAAAATTGGTGGCTGACTAAATAATTTTCTTCCCCACTGTAGCTAATATAATGTCAGATATCCTTTTCGACCCAGTGACACAAAAGTGATATTAGCTGATTGTAGATATTATGATTATACTGCATGGTTGGCTCTCCACAGTTCAGCAAGACGTTGGGCCTTGGTCAACTCAATCCAAACTAGACGTCTAGGATTAGATAACGGTTCTATCTGGTTCTTGATATGGTTGTAAAATAACCTTACATTAAAATGCTCTCTTGTTTTCCAGAAACATTATGACAAGGTCAAACAAAATATGTTGTCTAATAATTCAACAATCAAGGAGCCAACATCCTAAACTAGAGTTCTTAAAGTGCTGCTGGGCTGTTCCTGGAATTATTGTGAGCATACCAAGAAAAGGACAACTATACAGATGTAGGATCTTAATTTGATCACTCCTTTGTTGCTGTAAGTTTTTTCTGTGCTTCAGGAAATGCAAATTAGCTTTGTGATTTACATAAATTCACTGAAAACCCACACTAATACACGGTTATATTAAGAGTATTCCACTTTTCAAGAACCCTCATTTTCACCAGCTAATACCCTAACCACCGATCAAGTAACATTATGGACTCAATTTATAAATCCTGTTGCTGCAGGATTATTTTGCTGCAACAATACAGGTCAAATTAAGATCCTACATCTGTAGGGTAGAGTGACATCACAGTTGACCCGCCAAAAACAATTTGTAAAACACCACTGACATGGCACCTTAGGGCAGCTCTAGGTGGTGGTGGAGGTGTATGGCGGGTTGTGAACCTGAGGGTGAGATGGGGAGGGTGGGTACGGACCAGCACCCTAAGGCAGGGGACAGATTGACTAAACCTGGCAGAGGGGTTATAGTGGGAGGAGTGTCTCCCATTGAGACACATAGGCCAGTCAGTCAAGATGGTCGGGAGGACCTGTTTCTAAGGGAATTATACATTTTCTCTTCTTCAACGGATTCCCTCTTCCCTCTTTTCCCTCTTCATAACCTTAGATTCTCCATCCCTCTCTTACTCTCTCACTCTATTTCTCTTCTTCCTCCTTTCCTCCTTCCTCCCTCTATCCACCCATTCTCACATCTCCCACTCCTTCCTCTCCCTTCTCTCCCTCCCTCCGTCCTCCTCCTCCTCCTCCTCCTCTCCCTACTCCCCGTCCTCCTCCTCCTACTCCTCCTCCTCCTCCCGTCCTCCTCCTCCCCGTTCTCCTCTTCCTCCTCCTCCTCTCCATCTTCCTCCTCCTCTTCCTCCTCCTCCTCCCTGTCCTCTTCCTCCTCTCCCTCCGCCACCTCTCCCTCCTCCTCCTCCTGCTCCTCCTTCTCCTCTCCCTCCTCCTCCTCCTCCTCCTCCCCGTCCTCCTCCTCTCTATCCTCCTCCTCCCGTCTTCCTCCTCCCCGTCCTCCTCCTCTCCCTCTTCCTCCACCTCCTTCGCCTGCTCCCCGTCCTCCTCCTCCTCCCTGTCCTCCCCGTCCTCCTCCTCTCCCTCTTCCTCCTCCTCCTCCCCGTCCTCCTCCTCCTCCCTGTCCCCCCCGTCCTCCTCCTCTCCCTCCTCCTCCTCCTCCTCTCCCTCCTCCTCCACCCCCTTCTCTCTCTCTCCTCCTCCTCTATTTGTGTGTTAGTGTGGCTGCTGTAGAAAGGTCTGTAGGTCTCTCCCTACTCCCCGTCCTCCCCGTCCTCCTCTTCCTCCTCCCCATCCTCCTCCTCTCCCTCCTCCTCCACCCCCTTCTCTCTCTCTCCTCCTCCTCTATTTGTGTGTTAGTGTGGCTGCTGTAGAAAGGTCTGTAGGTCTCTCCCTACTCCCCGTCCTCCCCGTCCTCCTCTTCCTCCTCCCCATCCTCCTCCTCCTCTCCCTCCTCCTCCTCCTCCCCTTCCTCCTCGTCCTCCTTCCCGTCCTCCTCCTCTCCATCCTCGTCCTCCTCCCGTCCTCCTCCTCCCCGTCCTCTTCCTCCTCTCCCTCCTCCTCCTCCTCCTCCTCCTCCCCGTCCTCCTCCTCCTCTCCCTCCTCCTCCTCCTCCTCCTCCCCGTCCTCCTCCTCCTCTCCCTCCTCCTCCTCCTCCTCCTCCCCATCCTCCTCCTCACCATCCTCCTCCTCCCCATCTTCCTCCTCCCTGTCCTCCTCCGCACCCTCTTCCTCCTCCTCCTCCCCGTCCTCCTCATCCTCCCTGTCCTCCCCGTCCTCCTCCTCTCCCTCCTCCTCCTCCTCCTCTCCCTCCTCCTCTCCCTCTTCCTCCTCCTCCTCCCCGTCCTCCTCCTCCTCCCCGTCCTCCTCCTCTCCCTCTTCCTCCTCCTCCTCCCCGTCCTCCTCCTCCTCCCTGTCCCCCCCGTCCTCCTCCTCTCCCTCCTCCTCCTCCTCCTCTCCCTCCTCCTCCTCCTCTCCCTCCTCCTCCACCCCCTTCTCTCTCTCTCCTCCTCCTCTATTTGTGTGTTAGTGTGGCTGCTGTAGAAAGGTCTGTAGATGTATCTTGGTCTGTGTAAATGGGTTTTGGGATGATCTATTACCCAGGTCTCCTCCTAAAACATGCTCCCAAAAAGGATGCTGAGGTAATATTGGACGTCTTTATCTCCCTGTTCCCCTCTTTTGTGGCGGGGGCATAAGGAGGGTTGTGATAACCACAAGAGAAGCTCTCTCCTCCCTCCCTCATCCCTTCCTCCTATTTCCATCTCTCTCTCTCCCACAAGGGGACACCACGTTTCTGTAGCAACAGGTAAATAAGCAACTTTTCCACTTTCAGTGTGACTGTATGAGTTTGTGTTTGTGGTGTGTGTGTGTTTGTGTGTGTGTGTGCATGTGTGTGTGTGTGCGCGCGCACACACACAAACTGGTGCTGGCGTCGACGGAGATGGCGGCCTCACGACTAGCTCTTAGGAAACTCTGCGGTATTTCATTTTTTTATGTATTATTTTTTTATATTATTAGCTCAGAAAACATTTTGTGTCAATACATACTGTCGGGAAGAACTATTGGATATCAGAGCGGTGGTAACTCACCAGAACTACCAGCATTACGACCAGGAATATGACTTCCCCGAAGCAGATCCTTTGTTTGCTCTCCCCAGAGCAATTTAACTGATTCCAGAGGCCGACCCAAAACATAGCCGGCGGAGGAGAGGCGCTCGAGGCGGCCTGATGTTTCGACTTTGGAGGCACGCACACCACCCACCGCTTCCGAGTATATTACTCGCTAATGTTCAGTCTTTGGATAACAAAGTTGACGAGCTCAGGGCAAGGATTTCTTTCCAGAGAGACATCAGGGCCTGTAACGTACTTTGTTTCACGGAAACATGGCTCTCTCGGGATACTCTGTCAAAATCGGTCCAGCCAGAGGGATTCTCAGTTCATCGCGCACACAGGAATAAATATCTCTCCGGGAAGCAGAAGGGCGAGGGTGTGTGTTTCATGATTAACGACTCATGGTGTAATTGTAGTAACATACTGGAACTCAAGTCCTTTTGTTCACCTGACCTAGAATACCTCACAATCAAATGCCGACCGTATTATCTCCCAAGAGAATTTTCCTTATAGCCACGACCGTTTATATCACCCCTCAAGCCGATACCACGACGGCCCTCAAAGAACTTCACTGGACTTTATGCAAACTGGAAACCACATATCCTGAGGCTGCATTTATTGTAGCTGGGGATTTTAACAAAGCAAATTTGAGGACTAGACTGTGGGCTCTCCATCTCCGTGGCCGACGTGAGTAAAACATTTAAACGTGTTAACCCTCGCAAGGCTGCCGGCCCAGACGGCATCCCTAGCCACGTCCTCAGAGCATGCGCAGACCAGCTGGCTGGTGTGTTTACAGGCATATTCAATCTCTCCCTTTCCCAGTCTGCTTTCCCCCCATGCTTCAAGATGGCCACCATTGTTCCTTTACCCAAGAAAGCAAAGGTAGCTGAACTAAATGTCTATCGCCCAATAGCACTCACCTCTGTCATTATGAAGTGCTTTGAGAGACTAGTCAAGGATCATATCACCTCTACCTTACCTGCCACCCTAGACCCACTTCAATTTGCTTACAGCACCATATAGATCCACAGGCTCTGGGAGTGTGCTGCCCGGAAAATAACCTCTCACTCAACGTCAACAAAGCAAAGGAGATGATCGTGGACTTCAGGAAACAGCAGAGGGTGCACATCGACGGGACCGCAGTGGAGAAGGTGGAAAGCTTCAAATTCTTTGGCGTACACATCACCGACAAACTGAAATGGACCACCCACACAAACAGTGTGGTGAAGAAGGCGCAACATAGCCTCTTCAACTTCAGGAGGCTAAAGAAATTTGGCTTGGCACCTAAAACCCTCACAAACTTTTACAGATGCCCCATTGAGAGCATCCTGTCGGGCTGTATCACCGCCTGGTACAGCAACTGCACCGCCCACAACCGCAAGGCTCTCCAGAGGGTGGTGCAGTCTGCACAACACATTACCGGGGGCAAACTACCCGCCCTCCAGGATACCCACAGCACCCAATGTCACAAGAAGGCCAAAAAGATAATCAAGGACATCAACCACCCGAGCCACTGCCTGTTCACCCCGCTGTCATCCAGAAGGCGAGGTAAGTACAGGTGCATCAAATCTGGGACAGAGAGACTGAAAAACAGTTTCTATCTCAAGGCCATCAGACTGTTAAACAGCCATTGCTAGCACATTAGAGGCTGCTGCCTATAGACATAGACTAGAAATCACTGGCCACTTTAAGAAATGGAACACTAGCCACATTAATAATGTTTACAAATCTTGCATTACTCATCTCATATGGATATACTGTATTCTACACTATTCTACTGTATCTTAGTCCATGCCGCTCTGACATCGTTCGTCCATACACAGTGGCTTGAGTAAGTATTCACCCCCCTTGGTATTTTTCCTATTTTGTTGCCTTACAACCTGGAATTAAAATGGATTTTTTGGGGGTTTGTATCATTTATTTACACAACATGCCTACCACTTTGAAGATGCAAAATAGGTTTTATTGTGAAACAAATAGGAAATAACACAAAAAACAGAAAACTTGAGCGTGCATAGCTATTCACCCCCCACAAAGTCAATACTTTGTAGAGCCACCTTTTGCAGCAATTACAGCTGCAAATCTCTTGGAGTATGTCTCTATAAGCTTGGCACATCTAGCCACTGGGATTTGTGCCCATTCTTCAAGGCAAAACTGCTCCAGCTCCTTCAAGTTGGATGGGTTCTACTGGTGTACAGCAATCTTTAAGTCATACCACTGTCACGAACCGGCTCAAAGTTCGTAACAAAAAGGGAGACACCGTGGAGACAAGGAATACCGAAATATATATTTATTAACTAATGTAAACTAAGTATAATTAACAGTGGTGTGTGTAATCAGTAATCAGTAGTGTAAGTGAGTGTTTTGCATGCATAAATGTAATAATGCAAGGTGTTGCAGACCTGCTGTTTTCAACTCTTAATGATCGGCTATGAAAAGCCAACTGAGAGACCTGAGCCCTAGGACCATACGTCGGGACTACCGGCCGTGGTGACTCCTTGCTGTCCCCAGTCCGCCTGGCCTTGCTGCTATTCCAGTTTCAACTGTTCTGCCTGCGGTTATGGAACCCCTACCTGTCCCAGACCTGCTGTTTTCAACTCTTAATGATCGGCTATGAAAAGCCAACTGAGATTTATTCCTGATTATTATTTGACCATGCTTGTCACTTATGAACATTTTTGAACATCTTAGCATGGTTCTGTTATAATCTCCACCCGGCACAGCCAGAAGAGGACTGGCCACCCCTCATAGCCTGGTTCCTCTCTAGGTTTCTTCCTAGGTTTTGGCCTTTCTAGGGAGTTTTTCCTAGCCACCGTGCTTCTACACCTGCATTACTAGCTGTTTGGGGTTTTAGGCTGGGTTTCTGTACAGCACTTCGAGATATCAGCTGATGTACGAAGGGCTATATAAAATAAAATTGATTGATTGATTGATTGATTGAAAGGTGCCAAAGCAAACAACCAAAAACCACAAAACTACCACAACAAAAATCTAGCAAGGTGTCTGCATGGAGAGAGTATCCCCAATGAATGTAGAGGGGGTCAATTTATCCTGGGACACACCCGGGCCCAAGTGTTTCCCATGTACCTGACGACCCTCCCAACTCCGCCCACCGGCATCCTAATAAGGAAACAAGAGCAAAGAGAGAGAATACGGCAGACAGAGTGGGAGGGTCGTCACACCACAGATTCTCAATTGGATTCAGGTCTGGGTTTTGACCAGGCCATTCCAAGACATTTAACTGTTTCCCCTTAAACCACTCATGTGTTGCTTTAGCAGTATGCTTAGGGTCATTGTCCTGCTGGAAGGTGAACCTCTGTCCCAGTCTCAAATCTCTGGAAGACTGAAACAGGTTTCACTCAAGAATTTCCCTGTATTTAGCGCCATCCATCATTCCTTCAATTCTGACCTGTTTCCCAGTTCCTGCCGATGAAAAACATGGTGTTTCTTGGGGTGATGAGAGGTGTTGGGTTTAAGCCAGACATAGCGTTTTCCTTGATGGCCAAAAAGCTCAATTTTAGTCTCATCTGACCAGAGTACCTTCTTCCATATGTTTGGGGAGTCTCCCACATGCCTTTTGGCGAACACCAAACGTGTTTGCTTATTTTTTTCTTTAAGCAATGGCTTTTTTCTGGCCACTCTTCCGTAAAGCCCAGCTCTGTGGAGTGTACAGCTTAAAGTGGTCCTATGGACAGATACTCCAATCTCCACTGTGGAGCTTTGCAGCTCCTTCAAGGTTATCTTTGGTCTCTTTGTTGCCTCTCTGATTAATGCCCTCCTTGCCTGGTCCGTGAGCTTTGGTGGGCGGCCCTCTCTTGGCAGGTTTGTTGTTGTGCCATATTCTTTCCATTTGTTAATAATGGATGTAATGGTGCTCCGTGAGATGTTCATAATTTTTTTTATAACCCTGATCTGTACTTCTCCACAACTTGGTCCCTGACCTGTTTGGAGAGCTCCTTGGTCTTCATGGTGCCGCTTTCTTGGTGGTGCCCTTTGCTTAGTGGTGTTGCAGACTCTGGGGCCTTTCAGAACAGGTGTATATATACCGAGATCATGTGACACTTAGATTGCACACAGGTGGACTTTATTTAACTAATTATGTGACTTTTGAAGGTAATTGGTTGCACCAGATCTTATTTAGGGGCTTCACTTTTTTTGTTATTTATTATTTAGAATTTTTGGAAACAAGTTATTTTTTTCATTTCACTTCACATATTTGGACTATTTTGTGTATGTCCATTACAGGAACTCCAAATAAAAATCAATTTAAATTACTAGTTTTAGTGCAACAAAATAGGAAAGACGCCAAGTGGGATGAGTACTTTTGCATGGATCTGTATGTATATGCAAAAATACTCCCCCGCCTGTGTGTATATGCAAAAGTACTGCCGAGTGGCGCAGTGGTCTAAGGCCACTAGAGATACCGGTTCGAATCCAGGCTCTGTCGTAGCCGGCCGCGACCGGAGACCTATGGGGCGGCGCACAATTGGCCCAGCGTCGTCCAGGGTAGAGGAGGGAATGGCCGACAGGGATGTAGCTCAGTTGGTAGAGCATGGCGTTTGCAAATACCAGGGTTGTGGGTTCAATTCCCACGGGGGGTATGAAAAAAAAATAAAAATAATGTATGCAATCACTAACTGTAAGTCGCTCTGGATAAGAGCGTCTGCTGAATGACTAAAATGTATATTCTTAATTAATTCCTTACTTAGATTTGGGTATATGTTGTGAAATTGTTAGATATTACTGCACTGTCGGAGCTAGAAGCACAAGCATTTCACTACACCCGCAATAACATCTACTAAACACGTGTATGTGACCAATACAATTTGATTTGATTTGGTCTGCGACTGTGAAACTATATTTGTTCCTTTATCTTGTATACTTTGCAGATAGCTAATATTTGAGAGCGCTAGGCTTTCATGATTCTTACCCCTCTTTCCCTCCTGCCAGCCCTTGAGAAAGCTTATGCGGTGGCGATTTATCTCCACACAGATAGAGCAAGAGTAAAAACTGAGAGATGGAGGAGAGAGGAGAGATAGAGGGAAGCCAACTTTTTCAGAAGAGTCGGCCCATTGTAGCTGCTAAATGACCTGTCTGCTCTCCCTCTCTCATCCTCCCTCTCTTTCTCTCTTTCTTCTTCAGCTATCTTTTCATCTCGCCCTGCAACCTCATAGACTTTGGGACTCGCTGCACAAAATGCATTTTGAAGCACCGGTGACAGCATCTTCAGACTGACAGAAAGGCTATGGCTTTTAGCCTGTGACTATTTTACATTTTAATTCAAGGGCAAAGAGGCAAGAAAGGACAAATATTTGTTATTTAACGGCAGTGAGGATATGACACTGCTAACCTTGACCAACCTATAGACAGCCGGAGAATCCTAAACCTCAAATGTTGCCAAGGGAACATACAGGCCGACTGAATGAATGTTGGACAGTTCTCAGTCTTTCCTTGAGTTTCTGCAGTTATACTCATGTGTGTCGCACGTACATGAACACACATGTACATAGTTGGATTGATTAGTGATCAATAAGAATATGTACACTACTGGTCAAAAGTAGACCACCTACTCATTCAAGGGTTTTTCTTTATTTTTACTATTTTCTAAATTGTAGAATAATAATGAAGACATCGAAACTATGAAATAACACATATGGAATCATGTAGTAACCAAAAAACGGTTAAACAAATCAAAATATATTTTATATTTGAGATTCTTCAAATAACCACCCTTTGCCTTGATTATAGCTTTGCACACTCTTGGCATTCTCTCAACCAGCTTCATGAGCTGGAAATAATTTACATTAACAGGTATGCCTTCTTAAAAGTTAATTTGTGGAATTTATTTCCTTCTTAATGCATTTGAGACAATCAGTTGTGTGTGACAAGGTGGGGGGGGGGGGGGGGGGTAGCCCTGTTTGATAAAAGACCAAGTCCATGGCGGCAAGAACAGCTCAAATAAGCAAAGCGTAACGACAATCCATCATTACTTTAAGACATGAAGGTCAGTCAATACAGAACATTTCAAGAACTTTGAAAGTTTCTTCAAGTGCAGTCGCAAAATCCATCAAGCGCTATGATGAAACTGTCTCTCATGAGGACCACCACAGGAATGGAAGACCCAGAGTTACCTCTGCTGCAGAGAATAAGTTCATTAGAGTTACCAGCCTCAGAAATTGCAGCCCAAATAAATGCTTCACAGAGTTCAAGTAACAGACACATCTCAACATCAACTGTTCAGAGGAGACTGTGTGAATCAGACCTTCATCGTTGAATTGCTGCAAAGAAACCACTACTAAAGGACACCAATAAGAAGAAGAGACTTGCTTGGGCCAAGAAACATGAGCAATGGACATTCGACCGGTGGAAATGTGTCCTTTGGTCTGGAGTCCAAATTGGAGATTTTTAGTTCCAACCGCGGTGTCTTTGTGAGACGTGGTGTGGGTGAACGGATGATCTCCGCATGTGTAGTTCCCACCGTAAAGCATGGAGGAGGAGGTGTTATGGTGTGGGGGTGCTTTGCTGGTGACACTGTCTGTGATTGATTTAGAATTCAAGGCACACTTAACCAGCATGGCTACCACAGCATTATGCAGTGATACACCATTCAATCTGGTTTGAGCTTAGTGGGACTGTCATTTATTTTTCAACAGGACAATGACCCAACACACCTCCAGGCTGTGTAAGGGCTATTTTACCAAGAAGGAAAGTGATAGAGTGCTGCATCAGATGACTTGGCCTCCACAATCCCCCGACCTTAACCAAATTGAGATGGTTTGGGATGAGTCGGACCACAAAGTGAAGGAAAAGCAGCCAACAAGTGCTCAGCATATATGGGAACTCCTTCAAGACTGTTAGAAACGCCTTCCAGGTGAAGCTGGTTGAGAGAATGCCAAGAGTGTACAAAGCTGTCATCAAGGCAAATATTTTATATTTGAAGTATCTCAAATGCTAAATATATTTTGGTTTGTTTAACACTTGTTGGGTTACTACATGATTCCGTATATGCTATTTCATAGTTTTGATGTCTTCACTATTATCCTACAACGTAGAAAATAGTAAAAATAAAGAAAAACCCTTGAATGAGTAGGTGTTCTAAAACTTTTGACCGGTAGTGTAACTGATGATGTAATTGATTGGGGCTTAAAGATTGAATGGGTAGTAGGGGGAAACAGCGCCACTGGCCAGACCATTAATGCTGTTATTGTTGTTTTTGCCAGGCTGAGGAGTGTCACCCAGCATGGTAAAAAAATGGCAGAACATATTGTGCTCTTCTATCGCCCATGCATTGATGTCAGAGGGGAAAAGACTGTGTTCATGTCTGCAATAACTTCTTTGTTGTTTTAATATCACAAACATACGTGACTGTTTCACCATTACGGACTCCAGTTTTAAGGGAACTGATCCATTCCCTCTGTATTATCTTACAGCTCCAGGGAGAGTCTATTGACAACAATGATAGATCGAGTTTGAATGGTGTTATGCTAGATTTACCATGTGGTGATATATCGAGTCCCTAACATCAACTCCAATGGCAATTGTTGAGGAACAAAGAACGGTGATTTCCACTCTCTGTAATACAGTCTTGGGTGGTGTTCAGCTGGTCCAAACAGAACAGAATAATTTCAAATGGAAAACGGACATGAGCCCTCCCACAGCCTGATTGGACATGAGCCCTCCGTCAGCCTGATTGGTGCATTGGCCTCACGAAATGAAGTGATGTAAAACCACAGTGTTTTTGACAGAGAGGTGGGGGTGTTTACTGGAAAGTACCTGGTCACCCACGGAGGGAGTGTGTAGCTCAACAGAGGTGTGTGTGGGGGGGGGCTGAATCACTCAGGGCTGAATCTGCTTAACCTGCAATAGGTATACACCCACAGGGAACATACACACACTCACACACAAAGCCGTACCTGGAACACTGAGTTCCTGCGTCTTATGACAGTCCCCAGGCACACACACTCACACACACACACACACACACACAGACACACACACACACACAAACACAGACACACACACACCATAATCCATACCTGGAAGTCACAGCGTTATCCACTCTCTGATAGATGAGTGAAACAGTCTCATAATATCCTCTATCATCATAATGTCTCTTATTACCTGGTCTTGAGGTCCAACACCCTGCAGACTGCATACGTCTCTGCTCTATATCGATATCTAACTCTTCTTACTACTTTAACATATTATTATCTCCAAGATTAACAGTTACAGCAACGTTCTGCTAGGAGCTGAGGATGTTACAGCAACGTTCTGCTAGGAGATGAGGATGTTACTGCAACGTTCTGCTAGGAGATGAGGATGTTACAGCAACATTCTGCTAGGAGATGAGGATGTTACTGCAACGTTCTGCTAGGAGATAAGGATGTTACAGCAACGTTCTGCTAGGAGATGAGGATGTTACTGCAACATTCTGCTAAGAGATGAGGATGATACTGCAACGTTCTGCTAGGAGATGAGGATGATACAGCAACGTTCTGCAAAGAGCGGAGGATGTTACAGTAACATTCTGTTAATAGCTGAGGATGTTACTCTGGTTAATGTTATACTTAATGTCAGACCGCGTTGTCATCATGCCCATAGAGGCACAGTCAACTGTCTATGATGTAGGTGTTTATATAAGACAACAGGTGTGTAATGCAACACACACCTACACACAAACACACACACACACACCTACACACCTAAACCTACACACCTACAAACCTACACGTACACATCTACACACCTACACATCTTCACACCTACACACATACACCTACACCTACACACCTACACACCTACACACCTACACACCTACACACCTACACACCTACACACCTACACACCTACACACCTACACACCTACACACCTAAACCTACACACCTACACACCTACACACCTACACACCTACACACCTACACACCTACACACCTACACACCTACACACCTACACACCTAAACCTACACAGCTACACACCTACACCTACACACCTACACATCTAAACCTACACACCTACACACCTAAACCTACACACCTACACACCTACACACCTACACACCTACACACCTACACCTAAACACCTACACCTACACACCTACACACCTAAACCTACACACCTAAGCCTACACACCTACACACCTACACATCTACACACCTACACACCTACACACCTACACACCTACACACCTACACACCTACACCTAAACACCTACACCTACACACCAACACACCTACACCTACACACCTACACCTAAACACCTACACACCTACACACCTACACCTACACACCTACACACCTACACACCTACACACCTACACACCTAAACCTACACACCTACACACCTACACACCTACACACCTAAACCTACACACCTACACACCTACACACCTACACACCTAAACCTACACAGCTACACACCTACACCTACACACCTACACACCTAAACCTACACACCTACACACCTACACACCTACACACCTACACACCTACACACCTACACACCTACACACCTACACACCTACACCTAAACACCTACACCTACACACCAACACACCTACACCTACACACCTACACACCTACACACCTACACACCTACACACCTACACCTACACACCTACACACCTAAACCTACACACCTACACATCTACACACCTACACACCTACACACCTTAACACCTACACCTAAACACCTACACCTACACACCAACACACCTACACCTACACACCTACACCTACACACCTACACACCTACACACCTACACACCTACACACCTACACACCTACACACCAACACACTTACACCTACAGACCTACACGCCTAGACATACACACACAACTACAAGCCTACACCTCTATCTCTCCATCTCTTCCGTTCTCTTTCTAGCTCACTCTAGGGCCCAGGTCTGACATAATCTGTGCAGAAGATCTAGGTGATGCTGTAGGCCCTCCTTAGTTGGGGACAGAAGCACCAGATTTGACTTCAGATTCTGGGTGGGTGAGGCCGGGTGCTGCAGACTATTCTAGTGCCCTCGCCAATTCATTGATATATATGTTGAAGAGAGTGGGGCTTAAGTTGCATCCCTGTCTCACCCCACGGCCCTGTATAAAGAAGTGTGTATGTTTTTTGCCAATTTTAACTGCACACTTGTTGTTTGTGTACATGGATTTTATAATGTCGTATGTTCTTCCCCCAACACCACTTTCCATCAATTTGTATAGCAGACCCTTATGCCAAATTGAGTCAAAGGCTTTTTGAAATCAACAATGCATGAGAAGACTTTGCCTTTGTTTTGGTTTGTTTCTTTGTCAATTAGGGTGTGCAGGCTGAATACGTGGTCTGTCGTACGGTAATTTGGTAAAAGCCTATTTGACATTTTTCCAGTAAATTGTTTTCACTGAGGAAATGTAAAAGTTTGCTGTTAATGATAATGCAGAGGATTTTCCCAAGGTTGCTGTTGACACATATCCCACGGTTATTGGGGTCAAATTTGTCTCCACTTTTGTGGATTGGGGTGATCAGTCCTTGGTTCCAAATATTTGGGAAGATGCCAGAGCTGAGGATGATGTTAAAGAGTTTATGTATAGCCAGTTGGAATTTGTGGTCTGTATATTTTATCATTTCATTTAGGATACCATCAACACCACAGGCCTTTTTCGGTTGGAAGGTTTGTATTTTGTCCTGTTTTTGTCCTAACATTCAATATAATTGGAGAATCCAGTGGGTTCTGGTAGTCTGTTATAGTTGAATCTAAGATTTGAAGTTGATAATGTATATGTTTTTGCTGTTTGTTCTTTGTTATAGGTCCAAAAAGAGGAGTGGTTTACCCATACATCTCAGTTTTGGACAGATAACTCTTTGTGTTGTTGTTTGATTAGTGTTTTTCAATTTTCCCCGAAGTGGTTAGAGTCTATGGATTCTTCAATTACATTGAGCTGATTTCTGACATGCTGTTCCTTCTTTTTTCATAGTGTATTTCTGTATTGTTTTAGTGATTCACCATAGTGAAGGCGTAGGCTCAGTTTTTCTGGGTCTCTATGTTTTTGGTTGGATAGGTTTCTCAATTTCTTTCTTAGGTTTTTGCATTCTTCATCAAACCGTTTGTCATTGTTATTAATTTTCTTAGGTTTTCTACTTGACATTTTTTTATTTGATAGGGAAGCTAAGAGGTCAAATATACTGTTTAGGTTTTCTGCTGCCAAGTTTACACCTTCACTATTACAGTGAAACCTTTTGTCCAGGAAGTTGTCTAAAAGGGATTGAATTTGTTGTTGTCTAATTGTTTTTTGGTAGGTTTCCACACTACTTTCCATCCATCTATAGCATTTTTTTATATTATTCAGTTCCTTTGGCTTTCATGCCTCGTGATTAGGTATTGCTCTGTTCATGTAGACTGTGATTTTGCTGTTTTCTGATAGGGATGTCAGTGGGCTGACTGTGAACGCTCTGAGAGACTCTGGGTCGAGGTCAGTGATATAGTAGTCTACAGTACTACTGCCAAGAGATGAGCTATAGGTGTACCTACCGTAGGAGTCCCCTCAAAGCCTACCATTGACTATGTACATACCCAGTGTGTGACAGACCTGCAGGAGTTGTGACCCATTTTTGTTGGTTATGTTGTCGTAGTTATGCCTAGGGGGGCATATGGGGGAGGGAATGCTGTCACCTCCAGGTAGGTGTTTGTCCCCCTGTGTGATGAGGGTGTCAGGTTCTTGTCCAGTTCTGGCATTTAGGTCACCACAGACTAGTACATGTGCCTTGGCCTGGAAATGATTGATTTCCCCTTCCAGGATGGAGAAGCTGTGATCATTAAAGTATTGGGATTATAGTGGGGGGATATAGGTAGAACACAGGAGGACATTTTTCTCTGTTGAGATCATTTCCTTTAGAATTTCTAGCCAAATGTAAAATGTTCCTGTTTTAATTAAACTAATAGAGTGAGTTAGGTCTGCACTATACCAAATTAGGATACCCCTTGAGACCATTCCCTGTTTCACACCTAGTAGTTTGGTGGATGGGACTACCAGCTCTATGTAACCCAGAGGGCAACCAGTGGGTCAATCTCCTCTATAACATGTTTCTTGTAGGATGACAATGTTTACATTTCTATTTTATTCGGTGAAGTCCAGGTTCCTGCTCTTTAGGTCAAAGGCAGATGACCTCAGGCCTTGGATATTCCAGGGTGAGATAGTGAAGGCTTTGTGTTCCATAAAGTGTCCAATGTTGTTATTTGTGTGGTTTGGCCTCAGACCAGTCAGTGTGAGCAGAGCCTGCTGAGCATCTGGTACATGCCATTGGCTTTGCCTAGTGTAAGTGCGGGGGATTGGGCCTGTTTGCCTGCTCACGGCCTGGGCATATGTGTGACTTTCATGTTGAGGCCCTCTTTGCGGGAGAGGGGGGCATTGGATGGTCAGGAGGGGCATAGGTCTGATCTGAGGGGTCTATATGGGGTGTGGACATGGTTGGTTTTGGGGGTTATTGATTGGTTGGGGTGGGGGTGTGGATGTGGTTGGTGGTGCTGTGGTCTGGATTTAGGTCCTCTCTGCGTGGGTCCCGCATGTCTGGGAGGGTGTCTCACTGGTCTGGGTGTTGTGTCTGTTGATCTGTTGCTCCTGTGTGAGGTGATGGGGCTGCGGTTGAGGGCGATGTCCTTTAGGGTCTGGGCGAAGGTGGGCACTGCTGCCGTGTATAGGTGGACGTGGTCGTAAAGGCTGTACAAGTCCAGTGTGGAGTGTTGGGCCAGGTAAGCATTTGGTTTTGAGGCACAGTCATGGGAAAACACTTGCCTTTACCCGCTGTATGGTAGTAGGGTGGAAGTATTTTCGTGGTAGCAGGGTGGAGATAACCACTTCTGCGTTGGGGAATGTAGAATACGCTTTTTCAATCACTCTCTTGAGTGCTCTGGCCACCCTTTCCTGCTGTGCTCTCAGGTCGTTTGTGCCTTTGTGAATTATTATGTGGCAGGAGGGCTATCAGGGTGGCTGACATGGGGCGTGCTCAGAGGGGTTGGGATCCCCTGGGCTTGGGGTTCTTCATTTGTCTGTCCTGCTGTGATGTCGAGGCTAGGTCAGGGTCTAGGGTGTACTGTTCTGCTGCCGTGTCAAGACTTTGGTCAGGATCTGAGGTGGCATGTTCAAAATCAAATCAAATCAAATTTTATTGGTCACATGCGCCGAATACAACAGGTGCAGACATTACAGTGAAATGCTTACTTACAGCCCTTAACCAACAGTGCATTTATTTAAAACAAAAAAGTACGAATAAAACAACAACAAAAAAGTGTTGAGAAAAAAAGAGCAGAAGTAAAATAAAGTGACAGTAGGGAGGCTATATATACAGTAAAATAAAGTGACAGTAGGGAGGCTATATATACAGGGGGGTACCGTTGCATAGTCAATTTGCGGGGGCACCGGCTAGTTGAGGTAGTTGAGGTAATATGTACATGTGGGTAGAGTTAAAGTGACTATGCATAAATACTTAAAAGAGTAGCAGCAGCGTAAAAAGGATGGGGTGGGGGGGCAGTGCAAATAGTCCGGGTAGCCATGATTAGCTGTTCAGGAGTCTTATGGCTTGGGGGTAGAAGCTGTTGAGAAGTCTTTTGGACCTAGACTTGGCACTCCGGTACCGCTTGCCGTGCGGTAGCAGAGAGAACAGTCTATGACTAGGGTGGCTGGAGTCTTTGACAATTTTGAGGGCCTTCCTCTGACACCGCCTGGTATAGAGGTCCTGGATGGCAGGGAGCTTTGCCCCAGTGATGTACTGGGCCGTACGCCCTCTGTAGTGCCTTGCGGTCAGAGGCCAAGCAGTTGCCATGTTCTACTGGTTTCTCTGCGGGGGTGGACAGCCCTCCAATGGATTGTTCTCTGTCACACGTCATTGTTCTCACCTTCTCCTCCAGCACTTTCACCTTCTCCTCTAGTGCTCTGTTCTTCTCCTGCTCCTGCTCTTTCTCCTGTTGATGTTGTCTCACCACAGTCCATGGTGCAGACATGTCTCTCTCCACCTCCAGCTCTCTGGGTCTGGCTGAGGGGGTGTTGTTGTGCTGGACAATTTTTTGTGTTGACTTGAGTGTGTTCACCTGCTGTTCCATCTCCACCTGCCTTACCTCCTGCCGAGTGAATTCATCCTTCATTTCAATGAGGGAGTAGTGCTCTGTGTTGGGAGGTTGACTTTCCGCTTGGAGTTGCTCGTCTGTGGGGTTCTTTAATGAAGAAGTCTGGTCTGATACACTCGGGTGGGGGTATATTTCTAAGGAGAGAGCTCGTAACAGAGGGGTAGTGTGTTAATATAGCACTGTGCCATGCCAGGGGATGGTCAGTGTGGAAGATTAAGTTGCATAGCTTCCCATTTTTATAGCAGTCAGCAAAATGTGTCACTTGATTTTCCATAAGGAGCTTATTTTTGTACTCTTTCCGTGCCTTCTCATTTTTTACATCCAGGGGGTACTTTATTGTGATGTCTCTGCACAGAGGGAGGGGGCTTCAAAGGCCTCTGCATTTGGGTGGGGGAGGCTGTGAAACTCTCCTGCCATTGTTGGGCTCAAGGGCTTTGACACCTCTCACTTCACACCTCAGTGCTGATAGAAGTTGCAGCTGGATCTGTTCTGTCCTAGCAAGCTTGGTAGCCTTAACTTAGCATTCAATCCTTTTAAAGTAAAATATATAATTATAATTTATTTTTCTTCTTGGCTTTAAAAGTAGCTTCAGACTAAACATTACTCACTCTGTTCCAGGTTGGATGGTGTTTTCAGTTTTCTGTTGTGCTTCTTTTGCTGGTCATTGGTTTGCCAGAGCATTTGCTGTACAGTCCTTGGGAATAAGAATCTTTGGTAGTATGACTTCTTCCAGGTCATTTTGTACAGGTCAATAAATATTAACAGTAAACATTACACTCAGAAGTTTCAAAAGAATAAAGACATTTCAAATGTCATATTATGTATATATACAGTGTTGTAACAATGTGCAAATAGTTAAAGTGGTCCTCTGTAGCTCAGCTGGTAGAGCACGGCGCTTGTAACGCCAAGGTAGTGGGTTCGATCCCCGGGACCACCCATACACAAAAATGTATGCACGCACGACTGTAAGTCGCTTTGGATAAAAGCGTCTGCTAAATGGCATATTATATTATTATAAAGTACAAATGGGAAAATAAAGAAACATAAATATGGGTTGTATTTTCAATGGTGTTTGTTCTTCACTGGTTGCCCTTTTCTTGTGGCAACAGGTCACAAATCTTGCAGCTGTGATGGCACACTGTGGTTTTTCACCCAGTAGATAAGGGAGTTTATCAAAATTGGGTTTGTTTTCGAATTCTTTGTGGATCGCTGTAATCTGAGGGAAATATGTGTCTCTAATATGGTCATACATTTGGCAGGAGGTTAGGAAGTGCAGCTCAGTTTCCACCTCATTTTGTGGGCAGTGAGCACATAGCCTGTCTTCTCTTGAGAGCCAGGTCTGCCTACGGCGGCCTTTCTCAATAGCAAGGCTATGCTCACTGAGTCTGTACATAGTCAAAGCTTTCCTTAAGTTTGGGTCAGTCACAGTGGTCAGGTATTCTGCCACTGTGTACTCTCTGTTTAGGGCCAAATAGCATTCTAGTTTGCTCTGTTTTTTTGTTTGTTCTTTCCAATGTGTCAAGTAATTCTCTTTTTGTTTTCTAATGATTTGGTTGGGTCTAATTGTGTTGTTGTTGTTGTTGTCCTCTCTGTCTCTCTGTCTCTCTGTCTCTCTGTGTCTCTGTCTCTGTCTCTCTCTCTCTCTCTCTCTCTCTCTCTCTCTCTCTCTCTCTCTCTCTCTCTCTCTCTCTCTCTCTCTCTCTCTCTCTCTCTCTCTCTCTCTCTCTCTCTCTCTCTCTCTCTCTCTCTCTCTCTCTCTCTCTCTCTCTCTCTCTCTCTCTCTCTCTCTCTCTCTCTCGCTCTCGCTCTCTCTCTCTCGCTCTCTCTCTCTCTCGCTCTCTCTCTCTCTCGCTCTCTCTCTCTCTCTCTCTCAATTCAGTTTTCAATTTAAGGGCTTTATTGGCAAGGGAAACGTATGTTAACATTGCCAAAGCAAGTGAAGTAGATAGTCAACAAAAGTGAAAAAACAATACATATTAACAGAAACATCACACTAAGAAGTTCCAAAAGAATAAAAACATTTCAAATGTATATATACAGTGTTGTAACAATGTACAAATAGTTAAAGTACAAATGGGAAAATAAATAAACATAAATATGGGTTGTATTAACAATGGTGTTTGTGGTCTGATGGTGATGTGGATATACTCGGAATACATATCCCAAAGGAAATAAATGATCTCACTTCAATAAATTTTAACAGAAAGTTAGCAAAAATAGATAAGATCTTACTACCATGGAAAGGAAAATACCTGTCAATTTGTGGAAAAATCACCCTGATTAACTCTTTAGTATTATCCCAGTTTACCTATTTGCTTATGGTCTTGCCTACGCCTAGCGAACAGTTTTTTAAATTATATGAGAAAAAAATATTCAATTTTATTTGGAACGGCAAGCCAGACAAAATTAAAAGAGCATATTTATATAATGAATATGAATTCGGAGGACAGAAATTATTAAATATTAAAGCATTAGACCTATCACTAAAAGCTTCAGTCATACAAAAGTTATACTTAAATCCGAACTGGTTCTCAAGCAAATTAGTAAGATTGTCTCACCCAATGTTCAAGAAAGGCCTTTTTCCCTTTATTCAGATTACAACCTCTCACTTTCAGTTATTTGAAAAGGAAATAATCTCCCAAATGTCACTATTTCTAAAACAAGCCATAGAAAGTTGGTTGCAATTTCAATTTAATCCTCCAGAAACGACAGAACAAATAATGCAACAAATATTGTGGTTAAATTCAAATATACTAATTGACAAAAAAACTTTATTTTTTGACAGAATGTTTAAAAAAGGTATAATCTTCGTAAATGATATCATCGGTAGGACTGGTGGAGTTATGTCGCACATGCAGCTAACAAAAACATATGGAAATGTCTGCTCTACCCAAAATTACAACCAAATAATTGCAGCCTTACCGCAAAAGTGGAAGAGGAAAGTGGAAGGGGGAGAAAGTAAGGAACTTGTCTGTCGGCCTTGCATTAAAGAACATAATTGGTTAAGGAAAACTGTGATAAACAAAAAAGTATATCAGTTTCACTTAAGGACCAAAGGATTGACAGCCGTCCCATATAGATTGCAAAATAGTTGGGAAGAGATCTTTGACGTACCGATCCCATGGCATAGTGTTTATGAACTGACACGCAAAACGACACCGGATTCAAAAATTAGAATCTTTCAATTTAAATTATTATATAAAATTCTTGCTACCAATAGAATGTTATTTATATGGGGGATACAATCTTCCCAGCTCTGCAGGTTTTGCTGTGAAGAGACAGAATCATTAGATCATTTGTTTTGGTTCTGTCCATTTGTAGTTTGTTTTTGGACACACGTCCAGGAATGGCTAAAGGATTGCAATATTTACCTGGAACTAACCTTGCAGATGGCATTACTGGGTGATCTGAAAAGTCATAGTCAATCAATCAATAATATAATAATACTTTTAGCAAAAATGTTTATTTTTAATTCACAATCTGTAGAAGCAATGAGAATAGAAAGGTTCAACATTTTTGTAAAACATCACAGTACGGTTGAAATATATATGGCAAATAGAAATCCTATATGGATGGTGTTAAGAGATAGATGGGAGGTATTGAATAGAGTTGAAGGATGGGACTAATAACAAATAACAACAAATAATAACAAAGATAGCTAATAATGTAAGCATACTGTGTCCATAATAAGTATATAGGTTGTATGTTGGGAGCTTTTGGGAAGGAGCACAGTTAGAAAGATATGGCATATAGAAACATACCGGATGGACACCATGAAAATGATCGGAGAGGTTGAGAGTAGAAGAAGTTCAGGAGCAAAAAAAATAAATATATATATATATATATATATATATAATAGAATTATTGTAAAATTAACTCTGTCCATAAGGTGTAGATAGTAAGTATAGACCGGAAGTAGAGGCCTGGGCATTGTTGTTCACTAATTTACTCCAAGTAGGGAAAGGATGGTGGGGTTGAAAAGTAATAAAGGGGAGTATATATATAAAAAATAAAAAAACATGGGGGATTGGAAGTGATGCAGACAATTACATTGATATAAGATACAATCTATCTGCAATATTAAGCTGATCCATTCACCCCCCCAAAAAATAAATAATAATAAATAAATATATATAAAAAATTAAATAAAAAATGGTGTTTGTTCTTCACTGTTTGCCATTTTCTTGTGGCAACAGGTCACAAATCTTGCTGCTGTGATAGCACACTGTGGTATTTCACCCAGTAGATAACGGAGTTTATCAAAATTGGGTTTGTTTTCAAATTCTTTGTGGATCTGTGTAATCTGAGGGAAATATGTGTCTCTAATATGGTCATACATTTCCATGTAAAATGTAATATTATATGATTATCAGGCCCTATCATGTCAGTGTATTTGTCTACAAGGCTGAAGAAATACTTATTGAATCATAAATCATTCTTCATTTTCAAGATTTTGACTGCACTTCCTGTCCCAACAAACTAAAACAACACATTTAATTCTACATTTCAAAGTGGGAAATCAACAACCCATGGGGGATTTAAACCTACATCGTAAGTTGCAGCAATTGTCGGGAACACAGCATGCTATACTGTGAGCTATTTGTTCAGTCACGTTGCCAGTCACATTGCCAGTCATATTTTCAGTCACATTTCCAGTCACATTGTCAGTCACATTGCCAGTCACATTGCCACTCGTGATCTAGGTCGTGCCGGTGGACTTCTGGTAACGATGCTTTTGTGAAAAAGGGTTGGATCACGTCCAACTATGTCCAACTACATTAACAATTTTAATTGTGGAGCGAGTTGAGAGCTTTAAGGTCCTTGGCATCCACATCACTAAGGACTTGGTCCACCAGAACAGTCATGAAGAGGGCAGGACAGCTCCTCTTCCCCCTCAGGAGGCTGAAAAGATTTGTCATGGGCCCTCAGTTCCTCAAAAAATTATACAGCTGCACCATCGAGAGCATCTTGACTGGGTGCATCACCCCTTTATATGGCAAAGCGCTACAGAAGGTGGTGCGGACAGCCCAGTACATCACTGGGGCTGAGCTCCCTGCCATCCAGGACCTCTATATAAGACGGTGTCAGAGGAAGGCACCCAAGCCATAGACTGCTCACTCTGCTACCGTCCGGCAAATGGCACCAGAGCATCGGCTCTCAGACGAACAGGCTCCGAGACAGCTTCTATCCCCAAGCCATAAAACTGCTAAATAGCTATAAGACTGCTAATTGGTTAATTAAATGGTTACCCAGACTATCTGTACTGACCTTATCTTGCACTGACACTATGCACACTAACAATACTATATACAGTGCATTCGGAAAGTATTCAGACCCCTTGACTTTTTCCACATGTTGTTACGTTACAGCCTTATTGTAAAATTAATTGTTGTAGTTTTTTTTTTAGCAATCTACACACAATATCCCATAATGACAGAGTGAAAACAGGTTTTTAGAAATGTTGGCCAAAAAAAATCACACCCTTTGCTATGAGACTTGAAATTGAGCTCAGGTGCATCCTGTTCCATTGATTATCCTTGAGATGTTTCTACAACTTGATTGGTGTCCACCTGTGGTAAATTCAATTGATTGGACATGATTTGGAAAGCACAAACCTGCCTATATAAGGTCCCACAGTTGACAGTGTATGTCAGAGCAAAAACCAAGCCATGATGTCGAAGGAATTGTCCGTAGAGCTCCGAGACAGGATTGTGTCGAGGCAGAGATCTGGTGAAGGGTACCAAAAAATGTCTGCAGCATTGAAGGTCCCCAAGAACACAGTGGCCTCCAAAGAAGTTTGGAACCATCAAGACTCTTCCTAGAGCTGAGAAATCGGGGGAGAATGGCCTTGGTAAGGGAGGTGACCAAGAACCCAATGGTCACTCTGACAAAGGTCCAGAGTTCCTCTGTGGAGATGGTAGAACCTTCCAGAAGGACAACCATCTCTGCAGCACTCCACCAATCAGGCCTTTATGGTAAAGTGGCCAGACGGAAGCCACTCCTCAGTAAAAGGCACATGACAGCCCGCTTGGAGTTTGCCAAAAGGCACCTAAAGGACTCTCAGACCATGAGAAACAAGATTCTCTGGTCTGATGAAACCAAGATTGAACTCTTTGGCCTGACTGCCAAGTGTCACATCTGGACAAAACCTGCCACCATCCCTGCGGTGAAGTATGGTGGTGGCAGCATCATGCTGTGGAGATGTTTTTCAGTTTCAGGGACTAGGGGACTTGTCAGGATCGAGGGAAAGATGAACGGAGCAAAGTACAGAGAGATCATTGATGAAAACCTGCTCCAGAGTCTTCAGGACCTCAGACTGGGGTGAACAATCACCTTCCAACAGGACAATGACCCTAAGCACACAGCCAAGACAACGCAGGAGTGGCTTCAAGACAAGTTTCTGAATGTCCTTGAGTGGCCCAGCCAGAGCCCGGACATGAACCCGATCGAACATCTCTGGAGAGACCTGAAAATAGCTGTGCAGCGAAACTCCCCATCCAACCTGACAGAGCTTGAGAGGATCTGCAGAGAAGAATGGGAGAAACACCCCAAATACAGGTGTGCCAAGCTTGTAGCGTCATACCCAAGAAGACTCGAGGCTGTAATCACTGCCAAAGGTGCTTCAACAAAGTACTGAGTAAATGGTTTGAATACTTATGTAAACATTTCTAAAAAGCTGTTTTTGCTTTGCCATTACGGGGTATTGTGTGTAGATTGCTGAGTAAAAAAAAAACTATGTAATCCTTTTAAGAATAAGGCTGTAACGTAACTAAATGTGAAAAAGTCAAGGGATCTGAATACTTTCTGAATGCACTGTATATTTTCATCTACTTTGTTCGCTTACTTACTATTTCACTAAGCTTTCACATGTAATGAACATTCCAGGACAACAGTTTAGTCAAATAAAATTGATTTTTCTTTTAAAGGTTCAATGCAGCCATTTTTATTACATTTTACATTTTAGTCATTTAGCAGACGCTCTTATCAAGAGCGACTTACAGTTAGTGAGTGCATACATTTTCATACTGGCCCCCGTGGGAAACAAACCCACAACCCTGGCGTTGCAAGCGCCATGCTCTACTAACTGAGCTACATGGGGCCTATCTAACTATCAACTAATTTCTGGGTAACAAAAATAAACAAAAATAGCTTCTAAGCAAAGAGAAAATTATCAAGCAATAATTTTCTAGGACTGTCTGGGAGTGGTTTGATTGGGGAGGGAAAAACGGAACATTAGCTGTTATTGGCAGAAAGGTTTGGAACTCTCTTTCTTATTGGTCTATTAACTAATTTACCGCATGGTAAAAACTCCCTCACACCAAAACAGGCTGAAATTTCAGCCAGCCTTTTCAAACAGCTCTTACACTGAAATGGCATTATCATAATTTTCACAATTTAACAGTATTATTCCATCCTCAAAGTGTGGAAATATATATAAAATACAGGAAAATCACGTTTAAGCTTTGAAATAGTGAGATACTACAAGCACTCTAAATATTGTTGAGAGGAAGAGCGAGAGAGAGAGAGAGAGAGAGAGAGAGAGAGAGAGAGAGAGAGTACAGTATAAACTCTCTCCTGGCTAGGTGGAATGTATATATAATGTATATATAATCCAATCAGATAATGAAAGCTTAGGGAGGTTGTATTCCTCAGGAAGCTTACACGGATTGAAGAGAGGGTGGATGACGAATATACAGGCTTAATGATTTCAGTTTTTAACACTTTGCCAGTGATTTGAAGTACAGAAATCTGCAGCCTGAGCAGAAAAAACTTTGACTTCATTACTAACCAAGGGAGAGGATTCTGTGTGTGTATGTGTGTGTGTGTGTGTGTGTGTGTGTGTGTTTGTGTGTGTGTGTGTGTGTGTGTGTGTGTGTGTGTGTGTCTGTGTATATGTGTGTATGTGTGCATTCATGTGTGTGTTTGAGTAAGTGAAGGTGTGTTTTAAGCAAAGGGAGGCTGTGTGTGGCCATGAGTAACCATCCAAAGCCAGAAGAGGACCCATCTCACCAGTATTTATTTGGGTTCTCTCTCTCGCACACTGAGTAAAGGGTATCGAGTTCCCTTTAATTTACTTATTTGTCGATAGCCTCCATCTCCCTGTTCGTAGTATGTGATTGTCTGTGCATGTGCTTGTAGTGTTACCCTCGTAGCTTCATTTGTGTGCTGGCGTTTGGCATCTGTGTGTCCGTGATTTGAGGCATTCAACTGAGATGTGAGTGGATAGATTTTCATTCACCCTCTATCTTGGAAAACAGTTTTGTGGAGATTTGAGATGCTGGATATTTACAATAGAATATAACAGCAGCAATGAGAGAGAGAAAGACAGAGACAAAGACGAAAAGAAAGAGAGAAAGAGTGAGCGAGAAAGAGAGAGAAAGAGACACAGAGAGAGAGAGAGAGAGAGAGAGAGAGAGAGAGAGAGAGAGAGAGAGAGAGAGAGAGAGAGAGAGAGAGAGAGAGAGAGAGAGAGAGAGAGAGAGAGAGAGAGAGAGAGAGAGAGAGAGAGAGAGAGAGAAAACAACACTAGACACAATGGAACACAAAGCCTTCACTATCTCATCCTGGAAAATACAAGGTCTGAGGTCATCTGACTTTGGCCTAAAGAGCAGGAACCTGGACTTCAGAAATCAGAAATACAGACATTTTCATCCTACAAGAAACATGGTATAGAGGAGACGGACCCACTGGTTGCCGTCTAGGTTACAGAGAGCTGGTAGTCCCATCCACCCAAATACCAGGTTTGAAACAGAGAAGAGACTCAGGGGGTATGCTAATTTGATATAGACCAGATCTAACACACTATATGACATTAGTCAAAACAGGAACATTTTACATCTGGCTAGAAATTTATAAAAATATGATCTCAACGGAGAATAATGTCCTAATGTGTGCTACCTATATCGCCTGAATAGAATCCCCATACTTTAACGATATCAGGTTTTTGATCCTAGAGGGGGAGATCAACCATTTTCAGGCCCAGGGACATGTACTAGTCTGTGGCGACCTAAATGCCAGAACTGGACAAGAACCTGACACTCTCAGCACACAGGAGGACAAACACCTACCTGGAGGTGACAGTATTCCCTCCCAAATATGCCCCCTAGACACAACTATGACAAAATAACAAACAAAAATGGGTCACAACTCCTATAGCTCTGTCGCACGCTGGGTATGTACATAGTCAATGGTACGCTTCGAGGAGACTCCTATGGTAGGTACACCTACAGCTCATCCCTTGGCAGTAGTACTGTAGACTACTTTATCACTGACCTCGACCCAGAGTCTCTCAGAGCGTTCACAGTCAGCCCGCTGACACCCCTATCAGATCACAGCAAAATCACAGTCTACCTGAACAGAGCAATACTCAATCATGAGGCATCAAAGCCAAAGGAACTGCACAATATTAAGAAATGCTATAGATGGAAGGAAAGTAGAAACCTACCAAAAACTATTAGGCAACAACAAATTCAATCCCTTTTAGACAACTTCCTTTACAAAAAGTTTCACTGTAATAGTGAAGGTGTAAACTTGGCAGTAGAAAGCCTAAACAGTATATTTGACCTTTCAGCTTCCCTTTCAAATCTAAAAATGTCAAGCAGACAACCTAAGAAAATTAACAACAATGACAAATGGTTTGATGAAGAATGAAAAAAAAAAAAAAAATTGAAAGAAATTGAGAAGCCTATCCAACCAAAAACATAGAGACCCAGAAAACCTGAGTCTAAGCCTTAATTATGGTGAAACACTAAAACAATACAGAAATACACTACGGAAAAAGAAGTAACAGCGTGTCAGAAATCATCTCAATGTTATTGAAGAATCCATAGAATCTAACAACTTCTGGGAAAATTGGAACACACTAAACAAACAACAACACGAAGCGTCTCTACCCAAAATGGAGATGTGTGGATAAACCACTTATCCAATTTTTTTGGCTCTATAACAAAGGAAAAACATCAAAAACATATACATGATCAACTACAAATCTTAGAATCAGCTAATAAAGACTACCAGAACCCACTGGATTCTCCAATTATATTGAATGTTAGGACAAAAACAGGACAAAATACAAACCTTCCAACCGAAAAAGGCCTGTGGTGTTGATGGTATCCTAAATGAAATGATAAAATATACAGACAACAATTTCCAACTGGCTATACTTAAACTCTTTAACATCATCCTCAGCTCTGGCATCTTCCCTAAATTTGGAAACAAGGACTGATAACCCCAATCCACAAAAGTGGAGACAAATTTGACCCCAATAACTACCGTGGGATATGCGTCAACAACAACCTTGGAAAAATCCTCTGCATTATCCTTAACAGCAGAATTCTACATGTACATCAACAATATACTGAGCAAATGTCAAATTGACTTTTGAGCAAATGTCAAATAGACTTTTGAGCAAATGTCAAATTGACTTTTTACCAAATTACCGTAAGACAGACCACGTATTCACCCTGCACACCCTAGTTGACAAACGAACAAACCGAAACAAAGGCAAAGTCTTCTCATGCTATGTTGACTTCAAAATAGCTTTGACTCAATTTGGCATGAGGGTCTGCTGTACAAATTGATGGAAAGTGGGTTGGGGGAAAAACATACAACATGTGTGTGGTTAAAATTGGCAAAACACCCACACATTTCTTTCAAACACCCACACATTTCTTTCCACAGGGCCGTGGGATGAGACAGGGATACAGTTTAAGCCCCACCCTCTTCAACATAAATATATATATATACGAATTGGCAAGGGCACTAGAACAGTCTGCAGCACCTGGCCTCACCCTACTAGAATCTGAAGTCAAATGTCTCTCTCTCTTGCTCTCTCTCTCTCTCTCTCTCTCTCTCTCTCTCGCTCTCTCTCTCTCTCTCTCTCTCTCTCTCTCTCTCTCTCTCTCTCTCTCTCTCTCTCTCTCTCTCTCTCTCTCTCTCTCTCTCTCTCTCTCTCTCTCTCTCTCTCTCTCTCTCTCTCTCTCTCTCTCTCTCTATGTCTCTCTCTCTTTCTCTCTCTCTCTCTATCAATTCAAATTTTAATTTAAGGGCTTTATTGGTATGTGAAACATATGTTTACATTGCCAAAACAAGTGAAATAGATAATAAACAAAAATGAAATGAACAATACAAAATTCACAGTAAACATTACACTCACAAAAGTCCCAAAATAATAAAGACATTTCAAGTGTCATATTATGTCTATATACAGTCTTCTAATGATGTGCAAATAGTTCAAGTCCAAAGGGGAAAATAAATAAACATAAGTATAGGTTGTATGTTCAATGTGCAAGCAGAGGGAAAAAAAACTCTAGACCACCTTTAGTCCACATACAGAGACGCGTACAAAGCTCTCCCTCGCCCTCCATTTGGAAAATCTGACCATAATTCTATCCTCCTGATTCCTGCTTACAAGCAAAAACTAAAGCAGGAAGCACCAGTGACTTGGTCAATAGAATAGTGGTCAGATGAAGCAGATGCTAAGCTACAGGACTGTTTTGCTAGCACAGACTGGAATATGTTCCGGGATTCTTCCGATGTCATTGAGGAGTACATCACATCAGTCACAGGCTTCATCAATAAGTGCATCGATGACGTCGTCCACACAGTGACTGTATGTACATACCCCAACCAGAAGCCATGGATCACAGGCAACATCCGCACTGAGCTAAAGGGTAGAGCTGCCGCTTTCAAGGAGTGTGACTCTAATCCGGAAACTTGTAAGAAATCCCGCTTTACCCTCCGACGAACCATCAAACATGCAAAGCGTCAATACAGGACTAAGATCGAATCATACTACACCGGCTCCGACGCTCGTCGGATGTGGCAGGGCTTGCAAACTATTACAGACTACAAAGGGAAGCACAGCCGCGAGCTGCCCAGTGACACGAGCCTACCAGATGAACTAAATTACTTCTATGCTTGCTTCGAGGCAAGTAACACTGAAATATGCATGAGAGCATCAGCTGTTCTGGATGACTGTGTGATCACGCTCTCGTAGCCCATGTGAGTAAGACCTTTAAACAGGTCAACATTCACAAGGCCGCAGGGCCAGACGGATTACCAGGACGTGTCTTCTGAGCATGCGCTGACCAACTGGCAAGTGTCTTCACTGACATTTTCAACCTCTCCCTGTCTGAGTCTGTAATACCAACATGTTTCAAGCAGACCACCATAGTCCCTGTGCCCAAGAACACTAAGGTAACCTGCCTAAATGACTACCGACCCGTAGCACTCACGTCTGTAGTAATTAAGTGCTTTGAAAGGCTGGTCATGGCTCACATCAACACCATTATCCCAGAAACCCTAGACCTACTCCAGTTTGCATATCGCCCCAACAGATCCACAGATGATGCAATTTCTATTGCGCTCCACACTGCCCTTTCACACCTGGACATAAGGAACACCTATGTGAGAATGGCCTATTTATTGCCTTACCTCCATAACTTACTACATTCGCACACACTGTATATATATTTTTGTTTGTATTTTGTTTGTAGTTTGTATTTTTGACTTTACGTTTTGTTTACCCCATATGTAACTCTGTGTTGTTGTTTTTATCGCACTGTTTTGCTTTATCTTGGCCAGGTCGCGGTTGTAAATGAGAACTTGTTCTCAACTGGCTTACCTGGTTAAATAAAGGTTAAATAAAAATAAATAAAACAAATGCTATTCGTTGACCACAGCTCAGCGTTCAACACCATATGGCCCTCAAAGCTCATCACTAAGCTAAGGACCCTGGGACTAAACACCTCCCTCTACAACTGGATCCTGGACTTCCTGACGGGCCACCCCCAGGTGGTAAAGGTAGGTAACAACACATCCGCCACGCTGATCCTCAACACAGGGGCCCTTCAGGGGTGCGTGCTTAGTCCCCTCCTGTACTCCCTGTTCACTCATGACTGCATGGCCAGGCATGACTCCAACACCATCCTTAAGTTTGCCGATGACACAACAGTGGTAGGCCTGATCACCGACAACGATGAGACAGACTATAGGGAGGAGGTCAGAGACCTGGCCGTGTGGTGCACGGACAAGAACCTCTCCCTCAACGTGATCAAGACAAAGGAGATTATTGTGGACTACAGGAAAAAGAAGAGGACCGAGCATTCCCCCATTCTCATCAACAGAGCTGTAGTGGAGCAGGTTGAGAGCTTCAAGTTCTTTGGTGTCCACATCACCAACAAACTAACATGGTCCAAGCACACCAAGACAGTTGTGAAGAGGGCATGACAAAACCTATTCCCCCTAAGGAGACTGAAAAGATTTGGCATGGGTCCTCAGATCCTCAAAAGGTTCTACAGCTGCATTATCTTGAGCATCCTGACTGGTTGCATCACCGCCTGGTATGGCAACTGCTCGGCCTCCGACCTCAAGGCACTACAAAGGGTAGTGGGTACGGCCCAGTTCATCACTGGGGCCAAGCTTCCTGCCATCCAGGACCTCCATACCAGGCGGTGTCAGAGGAAGGCCCTAACAATTGTCAAAGACTCCAGCCACCCTAGTCATAGACTTTTCTCTCTGCTACCGCACGGCAAGCGGTACCGGAGCGCCAAGTCTTGGTCCAAGAGGCTTCTAAACAGCTTCTACCCCCAAGCCATAAGACTCCTGAACATCTAATCAAATTGCTACCCAGACTATATGCATTGCCCCCCCACCCCTATTTTACGCTGCTGCTACTCTGTGTTTATTATCTATGCACAGTCACATTAATAACTCTACCTACATATTACCCCAATTACCTAGACTAACCGGTGCCCCCGCACATTGACTTGGTACCGGTACCCCCTGTATATAGCCTCGCTATTGTTATTTGTACTGCTGCTCTTTAATTATTTGTTACTTTTATTTTGTATTATTTTATATTGTATTTTTTGTGATTTTTATTTGGTATTCTTTCTTAAAACTGCATTGTTGGTTAAGGGCTTGTAAGTAAGCATTTCACTGTAAGGTCTACACCTGTTGTATTCGGCGCATGTGACAAATAACATTTGATTAGATTAGATTAGATTATTTACAGTGGTGTTTGTTCTTCACTGTTTGCCCTTTTCTTGTGGCAACAGGTTACAAATCTTGCTGTTGTGATTGCACACTGTGGTATTTTACCCAATATATATGGGAGTTTATCAAAATTGGATTTGTTTTCGAATTCGTTGTGGGTCTGTGTAATCTGAGGGAAATATGTTTCTCTAATATGGTTATACATTTGGCAGGAGGTTAGGAAGTGCAGCTCAGTTTCCACCTAACTTTGTGGGCAGTATGCACATATCCTGTCTTCTCTTGAGAGCCAGGTCTGCCTTCGGCAGCCTTTCTCAATAGCAAGGCTATGCTCACTGAGTCTGTACATAGTCAAATATTTCCTTAATTTTGGGTCAGTCACAGTGGTCAGGTATTCTGCCTCTGCGTACTCTCTGTTTAGGGCCAAATAGCATTCTAGTTTGCTCTGTTTTTTTGTAAAATGTTTCCAATGTGTCAAGTAATTATCTTTTGGTTTTTTCATGATTTGGTTGGGTCTAATTGTCTTATCTCTATCTCTCTCAATCTCTCTCTCTCCATCACTCTCTATCTCTCTCATTTTCTCTCTTTCTCTCTCTCTCACTCTCTCTGTCTCTCTCACTCTATTTTCTGCTTCGTCCTCTGTGGTCCTGTTAGAGTAATGAGGCGCGGCTAATGCTCTCTCTCATCCACACACACACACACACACACACACATACACACACACACACGCACGCTTGTATGCGCGGAACACCCACACACGCATATTCACACGGCACACATATGCATGTAAGCACATCACACACACACACACACAAACACACACACACACACACACACACACACACACACACACACACACTCATTTGCTTGTTATACCAAAGGCCTCTCTGCAGCTCAGAAAATGGTAATCTCAACACATCTTCTGAATGTGCTTGATGAACTAGCAACTGAATACACATGTTTATTTTAGAGGTAGAAATATTCTGTGTTTAAGACAAACATATTAACACTCATGGCCAAGGGCAATACTTCTGATTCATTCCTTTCAACACGCCCCCCGGGACTCTTCTGTACCCAGTTAGAGGTTTCTGGGTAGAAGAACGCTGAGACAGGGCCTCTAGCCTGGTTCCTCACCTTCTCTCTGCCTGCTCATTAAGGGCTGAATCTTAACTCTCTACCTACTCATAAAGGGCTGAATCTTAACTCTCTACCTGCTCATTAATGGATGAATCTAAACTCTCTAGCTGCTCATTAATGGATGAATCCTAACCTGAGAAATGTATACATAAAATCTCATGTAAATCATGCACAAACGTCAATGAGAGTTTGTGCTGCACACATGAATCTCAATTTAGGATTTGGCCCCAAGACCAATTAGAAGCTTATTATAGGGTTAGAGTTAGGCCTCTGATCCAGAGAAAATATAGGAAGAACAGATATGTGCATTATGAGAGGAGCGGGAGCAGGGAGATACATAGCATCCTATCTCAGTCCACATGGTTCATGATATTCCTTGTCTCCTATACAGAGTGATTAAGACAGTCTTGCCACACAGCGAAGCAGCAGTGTGGCTGCCTGGTATCAAGTGTTGAATCCATTAGTAGCTGTAACCTATTCAGGTACGATCCAGGCTATGTGGCCTGCTTCACCTTGCAGCAATGCCCTAATCACCATCTACTGAAACACTACCAGGTCAGAAATACTGGGAGAACACACACACAGACTGCCAAGCATAGTGGTTTAGGCACAACACTCCTTTCTCATAAATATGTAATGGCTCTTAATGTGAGTATTGTTAATTATAGAACGTCTCAATATAGTTTATGTCTTTTGTGATCTGCAGTTGGAGGAGAAGAGAACTTCTAAGGTGACACTGTGTGTGTGTGTGTGTGTGTGTGTGTGTGTGTGTGTGTGTGTGTGTGTGTGTGTGTGTGTGTGTGTGTGTGTGTGTGTGTGTGTGTGTGTGTGTGTGTGTGTGTGTGTGATAGTGATAGTGCTGAGCAATTTTTGAGGGGGTTATTAAACAACTAACTGACAGATATCAGTTCAATTACTTGAATTCCATTTAGTTTTTTTGGTGAGACCAACGTGCCATTTCTCTAGAGAGAAATCTAATCATTCATGAGACAAAACAAGTCAATAACTATTTGGGACGCTGGGCTGAATGGAGTTGTAGTTTTCATAAAGGAAATATTCAACCTAGTTCAGCGCAGAAACGTTGTAGTTAACTACAATGACCATAATCCACTGCGCTTGTTCATTCCGGTTCGGACAGAGATGGATACACTTTTACGCCTGCTAACTTAGGTTAGATACACTCAGACTGCATGAGAGAGGAATGTACACAATGACTAAAGGGACAGAGACAGTTCCTGAAAGTATGCCTTATCTACTTTGAAGAACTAGTCAAATGATTTTGTCAGACAGCTCTGCAGCATACTTAGGCAGGCTAGCTTAATAGGATGACTAAAGACAGTACAGTATGAGGATAACAGAGATGTCTGTCTGTCTGGCTGCTACTGCCTGAGTAGAGATGAGATGAAAACTTTAAGGAATTAAAAATAATAAAGTAATCAAATAAAAACTAAGTAATATACACAACTGAAATATTTTATTGTTTCATAGTAATTCTATGATGTCTACCCAATGTGGACCTGACAGAGACCTGACATGTTCAATGTTTTGGCAATTTTAATGTTAAACATTGTTGGCAGTGGAATTTCCATTAAAAAGCTCTAAAATAATTTTAATGTCATTATTTCATAATGCATTTAATGTTTAATAAAATAATCGAAACCAAAATCGAAAACCTTAAATATTTTTTAATAGTCGAACATAAACCGAACTGACCTCAAAAAGCACTAAACGCTCGGTACTAGTGTGTGTGTGTGTGTGTCTGTGTCTGTGTCTGTGTGTGTGTGTGTGTGTGCTTAGAGTTACAAAGGGAACGTATCTTACTGGACATTTTTGGTAACTTTCAAGGATTTTATGTATCACAAGACATCTAGTGGCCCTTTTGGGAACTTCAGATTATCACAGGTGTCTGTAATGATCTCTGGCCCTGTTTCTGTTCTTATCACATGTAAAAATAAATAATCAAATTGAATTTAAACTAAAAAATAGAATGGCAAAGCTGTAAAACATTATAATAAATATAAACCATCAACTTAGTGAATACCTCTGGTGTTTAATATGAGGGTTTTACACAATTTGTTTGTCTTTGCTGTAAATGTTTTGGCGCCAAACTGGTGGCATTTGTGAAAAACTAAATTGTTGGAAGAATTGCAGAGAATTGAAAATGATGCCATTGTGGTTTGGATGTTTTTTTTCATTAATTAGGCAAAAGAAACTGAACCACATCAGGTGGAATTTATGTAGTAAAGGCCCCCTCTGTTTCAGAGAGAGAGAGAGAGAGAGAGAGAGAGAGAGAGAGAGAGAGAGAGAGAGAGAGAGAGAGAGAGAGAGAGAGAGAGAGAGAGAGAGAGAGAGACAGAGAGAGAAAGAGAGAGAGAGAGAGAGAGAGAGAGAGAGAGAGAGAGAGAGAGAGAGAGAGAGAGAGAGAGAGAGAGAAAGTTTGAGTGAAACATTTGAAAGGAACGTTTGTTCAGAAATGGTGTCCCAGCAGTGAATCTGAGAAAGGGAAAAGGGACAATAGACTGCATCAGCTGATCCTTAGCAAAGAGGTAAAGCCTCACCCAGCTTACTGCACTGGAAATACAGCCTTCTGTATTCATACCCACACAGGCAGAAACACATTTACACACCTACACACACAACACACACACATATTCACATGCACACGCTTACACACACATATTCGCACACACACACACACACATAAAAGTATCTGAACATAGAACTGTTCTCTCCCCAGTCAGCAGGAAGGCGTGACAGGAATTACCCACCTGGATATGCTGAGGCAGCTGAATGGGTATAACACACACATACACACACACACACACACACACACACACACACACACACACACACAGACACACTCACAAACGCACACACCCAAATACCCACACACAGACCACACACACACACACACACACACAAACACACACAGACACACTCACAACCACACTCACACAACAACACACACAGAGACACACACAGACACACATACACACAAACATTCACTGGTGACCTGTTAACATGACAGAATGGGTGCAAGCATCTGGTGAGATAACCAGACGAGAGCACGCTTACTACACTCCTTCTATCTCTTCTTTCTCATTTCCACTCTCTTCTTTTGTGGATGTCTAAATTACTGTCACACTCCAACAATACAATAGTATTTTCTACCTCTATAAACCTAAGGGTACAGAGCTCATCCCAAAGTGCTGAATGTGAAGGTGAACACTTTAGGAAAATGGACCAAGTCAATTTAAGATTGGTCAATCACTAGTCTCTATCTCTCCATGCCATATCTCTTTCTCTATTCCTTTTCTCTCTCTCACACTCCCTCCCTCCCTCCTCCCTCCCACTCTCTCTCTCTCTCTCTCTCTCTCTCTCTCTCTCTCTCTCTCTCCTCTCTCTCTCTCTCTCTCTCTCTCTCTCTCTCTCTCTCTCTCTCTCTCTCTCTCTCTCTCTCTCTCTCTCTCTCTCTCTCTCTCTCTCTCTCTCTCCCTCTTTTTCTCTCTCTCTCTCTCTCTCTCTCTCCGCAACAGCCCTTAGCCGTGGTATAGTGATAATATACCACACCGGCCTTATTGCTTAAATATAGGTTGGTTAAAATCTCATTGATTTCCGTTGATGAAGTGCTGATGTAATTTCAGACACACATGGAAGACAGTTAGCAGTATCTAGCTAATGGAGTGGTCCTCTCTCTCTCTCTCTCTCTCTCTCTCTCTCTCT